>NC_088713.1:44436816-44568382 GCF_963576615.1 Watersipora subatra
AAAAATGTAAGTAAACTATTTAATTTTCTAATTTATACTGCTCCATCCTATGTTGTGCACTCTGATTATAGTTCTAAGTATAATACATTTCAATACACATTTGTACATAGATATATGCACATAATAACATACAAAAGAGTGTATAAACCTTTTAAAAGAAATTGATTTTTCGGTAAATTAACTCACCCAGGGTGTCTGATATAGTCATAAAAATTCGCCTGGTACAGGGTTAATATTTTGTTATCTACTTTATTTATTATTGGATTATTATGTGATATATATTATTTATTATTAATGTTATATTATATGACACATGTTATTGCAGTAAAAAGTCTGTTGATGTTGGTTAACATTTTTTGTTTTTCAAGAATTTTCCAATGCATAGATAAAGCTGAAGCAGTAAACAGTTTTAGTTGGTAAACATAGAGTAACATATTTATGGCTAGGTTTTTAGTCTAGAATGATGATGAACTTGATGCTATTGAGTTTAGTTAGAATTATTTTTGCAGACTTAATAACTATACTTTTCTATTAAATGCGTATCGAGAATTGTTAACTGTGCATAACATTGTTTTGTTTTTAATTCTTTCAATTTCAAAGTCAATTATTATTGATAATTGTTTGATGACTTATAAGATCAATAGTGATGATTTTTGTGAAACTAAAATCTATTTCTGAAACCTTAAACTTTGACTCATATATAGTAGAAATAGTATTAAGAATTACAACTTTTTACTAGGTTTGCGGTTATTGGGAAGTAACATTTGAATGAAACATTTGGTGATTGGGTCTATCAGACAACAAGAGGATACGACGACCTAGCCACTGACCAAATGACTGGAGAGCCTAGTTAAGGCCGCCAGACCTCTCTATTAGGACAGCCTCCAGGTGGTCACACGTATTCAGGCCATGCCGTGATAACTTCAGAAATAAAATAAACAGTTCCATAAGACAGCCCGCAGTACCAGAAAGAAGATATGTCAGCTACTGACCACAAAAATTTGATTGATCAAAAAATTAGCCACCTTGCAGACCATGTTAAGCAGCTTGAGACGTGTGCCTGGCTGGTTGTGTGATATCATCGACTCGGCTCGCGAGAACTCCGGCTTGACCGGAAACGAGAAAGTGGCGAGACCGCCGAGGAAAAACCGGGGTTTGCTCTCTTACGACTAGAAGCTCGGTGAGTGTTAACGTGTTTGTTTTGCCTCCTGCTAAGTAGATACTTGTTAAGAACCCACTAAACTAGATTAGCCCTAGTTTACATGGTACCACGAGTGTTTACTTACAGGAAAAGAGTAATACGTTTGTGATTGAGCTAAGTTGTACGATAGTGTAGTGCTAAATTAATACGATAATACAGTGATAAGTAGAGGTGAGTATATTGAATTGTGTTGGACAATTGTGGAGTGTGTAGACGCTCGGCGAGGTGCATTGAGGTGTGGTGACACCATAGATACACGAACGGATCTCAGTTGACCGTTCTACCATTGATACTGTTCAGTAGATTCTGTTGTAATTTTTCGAATTAAAATAGAATTATGGCTGGAAGAAGGGTGGGTGCAAATAGTTTTGCTAGCTTGCCTGCGCTAGAAATTTTGGCTACTGATGTATTCGGTAACTGGAAAAAGTTTAGCGGAGAGTTTACCCTATGTATTGAAATGAAGGACTTTGAGATGGGGGATAGTGAGGCTACGGTGGAGGGGGAGGCCGTCGTGGTCCCCAACTTCACTCCTAGGGCTCAGTTGCTGGCACTCTTAAAAGCCATAGGCCAAAAGGGTAGGGAAACCCTAAGATCGTTGGGTTTTGAGTCCAATAACCCGGACTCAACATTCAACCAGGCTTGGGGCCTGCTGAGAGGGCATTATGAACGAGAGGAGAATGTCTACGTCAAAACTCAAAAGTTTGTTTCTGCGAGACAACTTGCGGGAGAAGACGACAGAGATTTTCTCCTCAGATTAGAATGGCTCAGTAAGCAGCTCGATTTTGGTAGGAATGACGATTCACGTAGGAGCTTTTCCCTAGTCATTGCTGTGAATGGACTGCGCGACATAAAATTGAGTAGAGAATTAATGGCCCAAAATGATCTGGATTGGGAGAGGTTGACGAACCTTCTTCGAACCAGAAACGTAGCGCAAGAGGCTTCAGAGATGATCGCGGCGGAGTCTAGTTCGACTCGACCTGCTGCCGCCCAACTTAGTGTGACACAGGATGCTGCGGTGCCGACCCCAGGGGCTCGTGTCTCTTCGGAGGCGACAGGCGGTGGAGCACAGCAGCGTGTCAAACAGGAGGTTGGCGAGGTACGGAGGAGAGAGGACCGAGACGGTTGGCGAAAGAGAAGGGATGGTAGCAGAGACGGCTACAAGGATCGAGAACGTCAAGGGCGTTACGATGGCTACGGACGCGGCTCTAGCAGCCGTGAGGGTAGTCAGGAACGCTTTGGGCGTCGTAGTGGCTACAAAGGCGGCTCTAGCAGCCGGGAAAGTAGCCACGAAGGACGTTATTGCTATCGCCGTTATAGTGTTAACAGCGATTCAGACGACCCCAAGGACCGTGTGGGCAGGAATAGTTACCGGCGGAGGCGCCGTGACTCTCCCTACCGGAGAAGCGATGACTGTTGTTATGAGTGTGGTGCAGTGGATCACTTTGTTAGAGATTGCCCCCAAGTTAGATGCAATGTTTGCAAGAAACTTGGGCACATGGCAGGTGCCATACATGCGACGGCAAATATCATGCGGAGAGCGAATGCCCCTTTAAATCAGGGAAAGGCCACAATAGCGATAAAAAAGGTCAGGCTAGTTTCTAACCGGGACTCTAGTTGACTGGCTGGTGATTTCAGACTCGCGCTCTCGGTCCATGGCCAAGACGTTCCTTTCTGTCTAGACACTGGGGCGGATGTCACTGTGTTGACAGAGAGAACTCAAAAGTCTTTAGACTTGCCGCTCTCTCCTAGTTCCACAATTTTGGTTGACGCAGGTGGAAAGAGGTTGAGTGTGGCAGGAGTTGCTGATATTAAGATCAACAGCAAGCGAAAGTCCACTAATTGCAAAGCACATGTGGTGCTAGGTGCTAATAGAAATTTATTGGAGCACAAGAAATTATAGACTTAGGTCTTTTAGCAATTGTCAATGCTATAAACATTGAGGCATTTGATCCAGTAAAGGAGTTTTCTAGGCTCTTTCAAGGGCTAGGAACGATGCCAGGCTTGTTTAGCATTGAACTAAAGGAAAACACTGAACCTTATCATCTTTTCTCTCTGAGGCCTATAGCTGCCGATCTTTATGACAAGGCAAAGGCTGAAATAGAGAAGATGTTAGCGCTGGGAGTTATTGAGTCAGTAGAACAACCAACTGATTGGTGTTCGGGACTGACCATAGCTCCAAAACCTAATGGCGCTATTAGGATGTGTGTAGACCTTACCCACCTCAATAAAGGGGTGAAAAGGGAGACATATCCACTCCCAATGGTCAGTGATATGTTGTCAAGACTGGCCGAGGGTCGGATTTTCTCGATGCAAAAGGTCGATGCAAATTCCGGATTTTGGCAAGTCAAGCTCGACCCTAAGAGCAAGCTACTGACGACGTTCATCTCTCCATGGGGGAGGTATTGCTTTAAACGAATGCCCTTCGGCATATCGTCAGCTCCTGAGTATTACCAAAGGGGCATGGAAAAGATATTAGGCCAGATGGACGGAGTTATCTGTCTAATGGATGATGTCTTAATCTTCGGTAAGGATGAGACCACTCACTGGAAATGGTTGAGAAAGGTTCTATCCAAGATCGAAGCTGCTGGAGTGACACTTTGCGAAGACAAATGTGAATTTGGCTGTACTTCGGTCAAATTCCTAGGACATCTTGTCAGCGCTGAAGGTGTAAGGCCAGACCCAGACAAAGTAAAAGCAATTTGTCAGTTAAATCCCCCATAAGATAAAAAAGCTGCTAGGCGCTTCATCGGCATGGTTAACTATCTCGGCAAGTTTTCCAAAAATTTGTCGGGTTTAGCTATACCTATTTATGCAGTGATGGGAGCGCGCAGCATGTGGCTGTGGGGCAGTAGTCAACAGTTGGCTTTTGAACAGATCAAACGGGAACTGTCACGAGCCCCTGTGCTATGTGCATTCGACTTGAATAAGCTGCATCGCGTGTCAGCAGATTCAAGCCAGTATGCTCTCGGTGCTGTGCTATTACAGCAGACCGACCTGAATACTTGGCAACCAGTCGAATAAGCTTCACGCAAATTGACTGAGGTCGAAACTAGGTATGCAATGGTCGAAAAAGAAGCGCCGACAGTCACATGGGCCTGCGAAAAATTCGATTATTACCTGGTAGGTCGATATTTTGAGGCAGAGACAGACCACAAACCTTTAGTCTCCATCCTTGGTGACAAAGATCTGTCTAAGCTACCTGTGCGAGTACAACGGTTTAAAATGAGGATGATGAGGTACGGGTATTTAATTTTTTATACCCCAGGACCTCAAATGTACTTAGCAGACACACTGAGTCGGCCTAGCGCCGCTAGCAGTGAAAACATAGGTCACTGTTCCGCAGTGGAACAGTACGTCGAGACACAGGTTGCAGAGATGCTAGACCCGTGTAGACGAACTGAGTTGTTTGACGCCACTCGGCGAGACACAACATCCAGAAAATGTTTGGAATACCTTGCGAAAGGGTGGCCAGACAAAAAGAAATTGGATGCAGAGCTCGCTAAGTTGTATGGTAGTCGTGATAAGATTACGTCAAACCAGGGTCTAATTCTGTTCAAAGGCAGAATTTACATCCCGAATGAGTTGAGGCCCATTTACCTGGCACGGTTCCATGAAAGCCATCAGGGGATCGAAAAGATGCGAGTAAAAATGAGGCAATTCACTTGGTGGCCCTCAATGAGTGGTGATATAGACCATTATGTCTCTCGATGTAATGTCTGTATTAGACACTGTTCTATCAAACACCAGCCCATGGAGCATGCTCAGCTTCCTGCAGCTCCTTGGTTGGAGATTGGGTGTGATGTTATGGAACATCAAGGTAACTTGTACCTAGTCATGATGGATTATTACTCCAGGTGGATCGAGGTACCCCGGATTCGAGCTCAGACTTCTTGTCTTGTAATCCAGGCAATGAAGCCGGTGTTCGCCAGGCTGGGGGTGCCAAAATTAGTCAGGAGTGATAACGAACCATGTTTTGCTAGCCAGGAATATCGCAACTTTGCGCAAGCATGGGGTTTCCAAATAGCCACCAGCAGCCCAAGGTATGCGCCATCCAACGGACTAGCAGAATGGGCAGTCAAAACCGTCAAACGGATGTGGGACATGTCAATGGACAAGGACAAATCACTCCTCGATTACCGATCAACACCCCTCAAATCGGGTTACTCCCCGAGCGAGTTAATGTTTGCTAGATCGATCAGGACAACGTCGGGAAAACCCGTTCCCCAAGTTGTAGACTACGATCTATTTGAACATAAAGAACTCGAAGCCAAAGAGGCTAAGCGTGAGAAATGGAACGCTAAACACAGGGCTAAGCCTCTGCCAGACCTCCTACCGGGGCAGCGGGTATGGGTTAATGCTTCATCCGATGTCGGTAAAGAAGGGGTTGTAGTCCGGGCGGACAGCTCTCCGGAGAGCTATTGGGTTCGCGTAGGACAGAGCGACCTTCGGCGCAACCGTAAGCATTTATTTGTGTTTTCTGACTCTGATTGTAGAGATGATGATTACCTTTTCATACATCCTACCGGTGTGGGGAATGCCGAAGAGGCAGCCGTGAGTAAAAGGGTCGTAGATAGACCAGCTTTTCCCGCTTTACTAACCCCTAGGGTGGCTAACTCTACTAACCCCGCTTCGATTAGAGATAACACTGGTAATGAGGAGGACGCAATAGACGACGAGGCTCATGCCAGTAGTGATAACTCTTATAACAGTGGCACTAATGCTTGGGGGGATGGTATCTGCAGCAATGGTGGGTACAATAACACGCTACCTGTTAACCTGAGCACAACTGATAGTGTAGAAAGCGATCTAGCTTTAGATACCTTATTTTCTGACCGCTTAACAGAGGGTGAAGCTTAGCCTGACAAACCTGCAGAAGCGGGACAAACCGTTAGTAGCAGCCGGGTTGCAAACCCCGTTGCTCAGACTGGTGATGGAGTGACCAGAAGTGGTCGGACTGTCAAGACAAAGAGGCAAGACGGGTTCCTCTATTATAAATAGTGTTCTCCTTTTGTAGATTACTACGTTTTACTACATCCAATCTACGATTCAATTATGAGGTGTCCCAACACACACTGTAAGTTGGCAGGAGATCACCTGGGAAAAGACTGCCCGAGATGCTGGAGATGTGGGGAGACCTCCCACGCAACCGACCGGTGCACCCGTGTCAGGTGCAAGAAGTGCAGGTAGGAGGGTCACGAAAGGAAACGGTGCTCCCGCATAGTCTGCAACATGTGTGGGGAAAGGGCCACACAGTAGAGGTCTGTCGGAACGCGTCGAGAAGGAGAGGAGGAAAGCCCTCCAGGCCTCCAGTACCTGCGGGCAATCCTTCAAAATCAGGACAGGCCTCAGGTCAACGAAAGGTGGAAAGACGGGAGGAAGGTGGGAGAAGGCGGCACGCAACATCCCGTACCCCGTACAACCCACCCGTAGCCAGACAGGCTGCAAGTGCCATCAATGTCTTCACGTTGGAAGACATCTAGGCTATGATCAGGGGGGACTCCGGTCCCCAGACTGATTTCGAGGGAGACCTGCGGACCCTCAGAGAAGAACGTGCTGCACTAAAAAAGCGGTACGACAGGGAAATGAAAGAGCTATAGAGACGGGAGAGTGAGCTCCACGCAAAGAGGCGGGAGCATGAGCGAGTACGCCCTCTTCGGGAAGTTCTAGCCTTGGCTGGCTCCCCTAGTCCCCGGATGGCTCCCCAGACACCCGCGTCTCAGAAAACACCTGCGGCTACCGCCATGCCACCGCCGTCCCCTGCCAAGGACAGCAGCGAGGCATCTAGTGGAGACGATGGAAGAGACCAACTCAAAATAAAGAGTCTTCCGTTGGAAGGAGGCGGCTCCACGTCCTCCCCCACAGCCGGAAATCCCGCGACATTAGACCGCGCTGAACAGGCGACTGCGGCCAGAAACCTGCTTGCAGGAGACCGTGCTGAGCAGGCGACTTCAGCCGGAAACCTGTCCACAAGAGACCGCGCTGAACCTACCAACGAAGCCAGAGACCTTTCTCTGGAAGGAGACTGTGCGGAGGAGAAAGAAAACATGGACACCGCCAACGAGGACCTGTTGCTCGGTCTAGGCGAAAGCGCGGTGTGAGCTTCACATGGGGGAAGCCACGTCAGAGAGATTCCAGACTCTCGGCGACATTTGGAAAGATCCCAGACTCTCAACCCTTTTAAAGGAGTTCCCAGACTCCTTTTTCCGAGACCTCGCGTTTCCAAGGATACCCGGAGTACCAAAGCGCCCTAGAAGCAAAGTACAATTACCAGGCTCTACTCACAGAGACACCAGACTCTGGGGGGGAAAACTCAGGTTTACCCATGTGCACTTGAGAATGCAGAAGACCAGCAAGTAGTCGCCTACAGGCTATACAGGCTGCTGAGGGTTTGGCCTCACGGGATCTCCCAGAATCCACTGAACACCCCAGGTAAAAGATCAGCACCAAACAAACAAAAGGAGATGTGATATCATCGACTCGGCTCGCGAGAACTCCGGCTTGACCGGAAACGAGAAAGTGGCGAGACCGCCGAGGAAAAACCGGGGTTCGCTCTCTTACGACTAGAAGCTCGGTGAGTGTTAACATGTTTGTTTTGCCTCCTGCTAAGTAGATACTTGTTAAGAACCCACTAAACTAGATTAGCCCTAGTTTACAGGTTGCTCCACCCTTTTTGTATTAGTTAGACACAGTCTCTAATGGAAGGGAGTGTGTGGTGGACGCAGGGCTATGACATTGTAATTTGTGTGAATATTTTATAAGTTATATCTTGCATGCTAAGTTGTTCTTTTTATTATAATTAATTCGTCAAATGGTATATTGCTATTTATTGTTGTATTATACATTCCCATGCCAACGGATTAGTGATTCTGTTTATTACTAATGTTTATACGGTTTTTGCTCGGTTCCGTTAGCTGGAACGGGTGATATTATTGCATATAAGGGAGCAACGCTCACGTAGTAGAGCAGAGCAAATGGCCGTACATTCTTCAGCTAGTGAATTTCCTTCTCTACTAAAATTGAATGAAACCATGCGCAATTTATTTCTTTATGAAATAGTCTTGATTGTGCCAAATAAAGGCCGGAAATTCCTTTATAATAGTGTGAGGGAAACGTATCGCGAGCAGAGCCAGTCCCAGCGTGACGGCCAAGTGACAGGCCGGGCAAGGCCTCCCCCTCTCGCCCGGAGGCTGGGCTGGCAATAAGGCAGGAGTAACACGGGTCACGTAGCCACCAAACATACGGTGGGAAGCAAAACCGCAAGTGGTTGGAGCCAACAAGAACGAAGCAGATAAAATAACAGGCGCGATGGAGAAGCAGGCAGAGCAACGCAGCTCTCTGCATTGCTCTGCTACCTTATACTGTGTAATATTTATGTATGCACGACGTGGTTATATTAATACAACTATATTTATTATGTAAATATACATTGCATTCTCAGATAACAACTCGGTCTTCGTGATTACTCGGCGTGTGGTAAACAGTGAAAGTGGCACAGTAAAATCTACCATAATAGCAACATATGTAACTCTATCACTGAATACTAACAACAGAGGTAACACTAGTACAAAATGACAGCAATTATAAAGGTAACTATATAGAAAAATAGCATTAAAGACAGTACCATGAATAGATGATAGCAATAGAGGTAGCTCAATGAATGAATAACAATTATAGAGGTAGATCTATAAATAGACAAAAGCACTAGAGATAGCTCTATAATAGATGAAAAATAACAATAAAGTGTAGCACTATGACCAAATGAAAGCAAAAGTTGCAATAACCAATAAGATATAGGTCTAGTAACCCAGTAAGACCAAGAGTAGGATTAATACATTCTAGTAATAAGTACGGATACTGTATGCATACTAGTTTCTACTAGTATCAGACTCTCCAGTATACCTGCTCACTTAATTTGTTGAGCCTACTGTTGACAGTTTCTAGTCTGTTTTCTTATAAGTACATGTTTTTAATAGTTTTCAAAAGGTATCACAGTTATATTAATATTGAATATTTAGTTTTAAAATACAAACGGGTAGTCTTTCAATACGCTGAAGGGAAACAGAATATGATGCAATTAATCAGTTTTAAATCAGCAGACACGCAACTAGAAATATAAAAGTTTAAAATACTGCACAGCAAGCAAAAACTACAATACTTTTTTATTCCATCTAAAATATGAAATGTCTAGTCAATCATTGCTAATTCCGGGTTGCTTTAAAATTGTTTTCAAAAATGACACAAAGTCATGGTTCTGAGTAGCACAATTATTTAATGACTGGCTATTTGAATTTGATCTTTGAAATAGGAAATATGTTATATACATTTTTAACCATTTTAATTGCTATCAAGTTTGGTCGGTTTTATTCTCAAAACATCGCGACGTCAGATCACCTCAAACGTCACAAACAATAGCAATCAATAAAAGATAGTGAAGCTTTCTGATAAAGTGGGCTAGAACTTTGGGCAAGTCCATTCCTACTAAGTTAGAACTGGCTGGTTTACTTACTCTCTGTAATATAATAGTTATAACCTACTTATTGGCAATGCAATACTTGCTTCAATCTTTTAATAAAGTTTATTTATTATGAGCCAAATCTTGTTTCAGTCACCGTAATCCATCAGCTGTTAATCTATAGAGCTAAATATGATGCATCGATGAGCATCCCTTTTCAAAGAAGAGGAAGAAGAAGTATAGGACTGATGGCTAATAGCAAATTTTATATTGGAGAAATATGTTTGAAAAGTGATGGTCAAGTTTCGACCGAATCTTTTGAATGTGGTGCTATCAAATATCAACGGCAATTTCTTTTGGCAATAAACTCTCTAGAAACATCCAAATATTGATATACATTGTACCAGCTTTAATTAGCATAATTTATTTTTGGAGTTTAGGTTTATCGAGTCAGTAAGATTTGGTTTCGTCGCTTGCTGGCTGTAAACCCACAACAACTTGTTGGTTACCCTGTCCCTGCAATAGTCTGCTTTTGCACTGAGACTAGTTTTCTTAAGAATGTCACGCAAAAACTAAGACTGATTTGTTGTTATTAGGTCTGAGTCATATTTTTGAGCTTGGAAATTGAGTAAATATTTTCTTGTTTTTGCTCATTTTTTTGGTTTTGGGTTAATTTTGGTCTTATTATTTGATTATTGCTACTGAATTTTTGAAGACCGCTGGAAAAAGAACCTAATTACCAAAGTGTGAATTGGTCACCCTTAACCAGGGCCAGTTCTATTATAATATTATTATATATGTTAACATATAGTTATCTAAATTGTGTATCAATATTTATATACTTTCTATCATATATTATATATATAATTCAATAATTCGAGTATTATATCATTACATTAGGCATGCTATTGCAGTAGAAAGCCAATTTATCTTGATTTACCAATTTTAGTTTTTTTCAAATTTGCTAGTGTTTAGCTAAACCTGAAGCAGTTAACCATTTTCTTTAAAAAGTAAAATATTAATGGCTATATTTTAGTTCAATATGATGCTAGAGGCTGATTAGAACAGCCATTTAAACAAATTTAGTAATAATATTTGCTTATTAAATGCGTAGTATAATAACATGTTACAGTTATGCATTAAAATTTATTTTAGTTTTCAATTCTTGCATCGTTGAACCCATATTAGTAGTGATACTAGTTTGATGACTATGAAATCATTATTTTTATTGTTTGTGAAATGATAATCTAGTTTTTAAACCTTAAAGTTTTAAGTCCAGGTTTATTAGAAATAATTGTTAGCGATAAATAACTTTGGTTAAATTTGGGTGGGAATAACTTTAAAATGCAAATTAACAATAATTCTTGATATGGTAGCTCTATTATAGAGCTATCACTATGTAAGAGTAATAGTAAGAGATGTAATTATATTTAGGAATGCTAGCAATATAGGTAGCATTGTCAAAAGATGATAGTAATAGAGGTAAGTCCATGAATGAATACTAACAATAGAGGTAACACTATTACAAGATGACAGCATTAGAGGTAGCTGTGTGAATTAATGATAACAATAAAGGTAGCACTATGAATACATGATCATAATACAGGTAGCTCTATGGATGAATAATAACAACATGTGTAGTTTTGCGCTATTAACAGATGAAAACAAAAGCTGCAATAACCAATAATATATAGGTCTAGTGACCCAGTAAAACCATGAATAGAATTAATACATTAGTATGCACGCAGTACACATACTTATCATTATAGTTTCTACTAGTTTCTGAATCTCCAGTACATTTGCTCATTTGTGTTGTTTAGCCTAATGTTGACAGTTTCTAGTCTGTTCATTTATAAGTTTATGCTGTTATTGTTTTTAGAATGTATCACAGCTATGTTAATATTGAATATTTAATTTTAAAATACAGAAATTTATTCTTTTAACAAGCTGAATGAAAGCGGAATATGATGCTATCAACTGGTTGTAAATTGGCAGACATTCAATGACATATCTGAAAGTTTTAGATATTAAACAGCAAGCCAAAAGTGCAATACTTATCTTTTGTCCATCTATGGTAATAAATTTTTAGCCAAAACGCACTAATTTTAGGCTGCTTTTAACTCGTTAAAATAATCACACAAGTTTCATGCTCTATATAGTACAATTCTCAAATGCCTCGCTATTTGAATTTGGTATTTGAAGGAAAAAATATGTTATATATGTATCTTGTTAAGTATACATATGTATAACATACTTTTATCAACCGTTTTGACTGCTACCGATTTTGTCAGTTTTATTCTCAAAAAATCGTGAAAGTCAGAGCACCTCAAACACCACAAACAATAACAATCAGTAAAAATTAGTGATGATTTTGATAAAATGGGCTAAATTTTTGTGCAAGTCCATCCAACAAAGGAAATCTTGTTTGTGGCTTCAAAAATTACCTCATTGACAATTTTCTTCAGAACAACATTGCACAAATGTTGAATAAATTAAGCAAAAACTGGGAAACTTTTTGTTAAGTTTATTAGTCAAAGCTGAGACAAATAGGCTTAATTAGTGAGCCCTTCAGTACATTACTGCAGGTAATATAATGGTTGGTGTATATGTTGTAATGACAGATGATGTCATTGTTAAACTTAGTGAATTGGCATAGATGTTTTTACATTTATGTATATACTCAGCATTGGGACAGAAGTTTAAGTAAAAAGTATTTTCATGGGCCACCATACAAATTTAGAGATTGAATGACAAAAAAAACTTTAAATACAATCCCACAGCAATGAAACATTCTCTTTCAATTGCAAAGAAAATGTTGTTCATATATGTATATAGCATCATGTATACATAGTAACTCAAACAGGTTTTCAGTTTCATAGCGATAATGCTATCACTTATTTGGCAATCTGCAAGTAAAATGACTATCGAACAGGTGGAATCTAATCAATATATGAAAACTTGGTACATGCGTGATTTATGATGGTTTAATTATTGAAGTACGGATGTGTAGTGGACAAACTCAGTAATGCTTTTAGACCTGTGACATTGGGTTTCAAGATGAACAAACTTGGAGAAATTTGGTAAAATTAGAAATTAATAGAATTCTACCAACAATTCTGGAACACCTCATAAGCAGTTTTCTTTTTGTCACGAGTAAACATCCGGTTCCTGAATAGTTGAGAGTCCAGCTCGGTTATACAAAAAGGAGAATGAGATTAGTTACAGTAAACTGAGTAGTCCTTTTGAGAGCATCTGGTGCCCACATATGATTTCAGCTCAAAAAGATCAACATAATGTTGGTTGGTAGCAGTCAAGCAAATTGTTGAATAGTACAATTGTTGAATAACGGTAAAGCAATGGGGCCACAATGTGACGTATATGAGAAATGTAGCTTTTGTGTGTGATTTTATAAACTCGTTAATCAACATCAAACAGCCATCAGTGGACTATTTAATGGATTATTCTAATTAATTTTCTGCCTTTTGATGATTGTAAGTTGTACTTAAAGATATGATTTAGTTGTATTTTCTGGTAAGAATCTACAGTATGTTCTTAGATGAACAACAGTTATCGCTTTGAGGTATTGGAAGTGATGGTGTAATAATAGGCTTTAAAAGTTATCTTACGCTCAACCTCTCTTGTGAATAAATACATAACCATGAGAACGTTTAGAATACTTAAAACCAAATACAACACAATGTACACCAATCTTCTAGAAGCAATATACCTGCGCATAAGAAAAAAATATTTTTGATTACAGAACAAAAACATGACCGATTTTAGTCTGTAGTTATTCATTGAAGCTACCGAAAATCTCCTTAGAAAATTTAAGTGAAGAATAAGTTGATATTTAAAAAGTAGGATTCTCCCACTAATATGCCAGATTGGACTGCTTTGTATTAATTGCTGAGGAAAGAGCCAAGACATGCAGTTAAACTTATCAACTTAACCTGAAAGACAAAATTGTTACATTCTCAAATAATGCTGTAGGCTGGTACGCAATGTTTGTATTGGTATAAAACCGGGCATTCCTAGCATGCATGATTAAAAAGTATTTTCTGGAATGACAAGCAAAGGATTAATTTAATAAATTGTGATGGGCAATAAAGCAGTTTCCACTAATATGAGGAAGGTTGCATATAATTTTAGTGACCTGTCTGGTAATTGGTAAACAAAAATTAAACAGCACTTGGGCAATCGCACAGGGTAGCCTTACCTTTTATATTATTTACAACAATACGGCTGGTTATCATTAGTTTTCTACTATACACTTAGATTTAAAAACACGACTATTTCTGAGAATAATACAATAAAAACTGATTCATGGTCCCAAAACGTGCCGGTAAATGGCAAACAGAAACGGGGCCACTTCTGGTTGCCAGAAATGAGTGTACAAATTTTTGAGTTTGTAAGACAATGTAATGCTTGCACTATTCATGCAGTCAAACAGCAAGCTATGGTTGAATGCGAGTTTTAAGCGAGACCTTATAAAGGAGTCGGCAGTGACATGTATTGAGTGGAAAGTCGTACTTGAAGATATTTTATTACTGTTCCGGATGGATTGATGTGCTGCGCATCTGCGCTCAAACATAATTATAGGGAAATAAAAACTATAATGAAGAAATTATTTCTTGCTTTGGCATTCCTAGCAATCTGCAGATAGATAATGGGTTTTGTTATGATAGCAAAAATATTAAAGTTTTTTTCAGATTTATTCAAAATCAAAGTAGTTACCAGTTGTTTATGGCACCCACAATGTAAAGAGTTGGCAGAGAGTGCAGTTACAACATTGATGATTGCGGAAAAAAGAAAAAGACAGAAATATGGCAATATTGATGTAACAAACGACACCTCTGTTACCTGGGTATTTTTTAGCAAACTAATGTTTGGTAGAGTGGTTAAGTCGAATTTGGGACTAAACAATATAGGGGAGGTAAATTATGAAGAATATTAAAATACAAAGAAAGAAGTTGAAGTTGAAATTTAAAGAAGTTGGGATATCGAGCACAGGGTATCAGAATTACAAAAATTGGAGCCACCACAGGTTATCTACATTAAGGTGCCTATTGATACTGGAGCAGCATGTAAAGTAGTAGGAAAGAACAGTTTGCTGAAAAGTTATTGGATATAAGTTGGTTTTAGTGACATCAGGAGCAATAGAAAACACATGTTCCGCCAGAATAACAATTTCTAAAACCTGTATTGTAGAGTAGCAGTGGTCAGTTGTGATGCAATCTCTGCAGGGCAAGTGATACCACTTAAATGTGCAATGGTCTTGGAATGTTTGTTGTACGGCTCACATCATAGGGAAGATATGCTAATTATAGAAGCTATGTCTAGTGAGGGGATGTTACGCAAGGAAGGGTACCATAAGAGGATTGCCACAATTGATGGAGAAGGAAAAAGAGTTTCAAGAAAAGTTTGAGGCCAAGTTAGCAAAATTGAAAGCCAAGCACAGGGCAGCAGTTAGAGAGTCGATTAACACTGAGGTTTTCAGGACGAAAATTGAGGTGTTGCTTAGGTCTAGAGGAGAATAGCTGGTAGTAGACTTGCGGAAATAAATGGTCAGCGGGAGTTCGATAGGTATGGGCCTATGTCAACTCCCATATTTGCAGAGTCATTCTCTTTGCAAACAGTTATGGCTCAGATGAACCCTTAACACATAATGCCTGTCAAGCCCGCCTCAATTGAAAAAAGTGCAGTGGGAATGGAAGAGGGAAAACTTGAAATTAAGAAGTCATTGCTAATCCAACAACTAGGCTCCAGGCTAGTGGAAGTTTGTGAAAGTAGTGGCAGAGATGTTTGTGGTCATGGTGGTGATGGTGATGATAAGGACAAAATTCACAGTGGTATTGCAAGATGTAGAAGAGACCACACAAGAATAAAAATGAGTGGTAACAGACGATGACAGCACAGGAAGGCCTAAGTTTGGAGGTGGATCAGACGTGTAAATGAACGAATCGCAAGGTGTAATGTAAACCTCCATCTGCAAAACAAGTCGTTGAGTGAGTTAAAGTGTATTTTTTTGCCATGTGTGTTTTTTGATGGTCTGAAGCTCAGAAGAACAAAGGGTGTTGTATATCCAGGTTATGAGCCATATGCAACACTAATATTCGAGGTCACTGTGGTTAGAGGTGGTTAGTTACGAGAAGTGAAACGAGAAAGTGATGTAGTGGGGACGTAGTAGAAGGATGAATATAAAGGTTAGTTGAGAAGATCAGCCTGCTCATTGCTACAACTGTTGAAAGTAAACATTTATTCATGCAACAGTCAACTTATCGGAACTAATCATGGTAAGTTTTGATGTCTCTGATTTATGCAAGCTTGTACAATGTTTTATCCGTCATAAGATGAAAAGTAAAAACAATAAAATGTTGGACTATGATGTGAAGAAGACCTCCGCACAATGGACACAGTGCCAAGAACCATAGAAAAAAATTGTAAAAAAAACAAAAAACAAATTCAACGTGATGATTTGAAAATTAACAATAAAATTTCACAGAAAACTGGGAATTTCCGATCATCCCTCTGAAAACATACTTTAAAAAGCATAAATTTTACAGTAAACCTAAAAACACTCTTACGCATGTGCAAAGCAGAACTAACCACTTTGCTCATTATTAAAGAACATACACCAAGCCATAAATAGGCAAATTGTTGAGTTATCATCAGACCAAAAAAAGTTGGAAAAAGATCAGGAAAACTGATCAACAGGCCTTACTAAAGAGTGAAAATTGCTACCAACTAACTAAAACATTATTTGGTACAACCCACCACTCAACAAAAATGCTACAACTAACGTAATTTTTTTTTAAATTCTGAGATAACAAACTCTCATAATATCACCCACTTGGAAGGCTATTCAGCAGAAATAACACAAATATTACCTGCAGCTGCACTAATAATGTTAAGCAGATTATTTTACAGCATAACAAGTACATTCGAACAACCAGACAAAATATCACCAAGAAAACTCAGTAGTTACCCTTGATAGCTAAAGGATGTTAATGTCGAGCGTGCTGTTAAGCGGAAACTACTCAGGAAATATTTGTCATTTCAGGCTAGTTTTAAAAGACAAACCATTGCTTCGCAAAAAATTTCAGTACATAATATAATTAATTAAGTTCAAAAGAATAAATACAACTTAAATAAAAAAAGAGCTAATCGGTAAATACATGCTCAGCCCCATCTGAATGACTCTGTATTACTATGCAATCAAAACCCATGGTTGAGAAAGGTACTTCAATAGCCATCAGATTATATATAGCCACTACCAATATATAATTCAATAGTTATAATAGTTCAACTATATTATGCAGTAAGTTCCAACAGCCATGAAACTGTTAGAAATAAATGGCTTCAAGTACTAAAGTGTTCTTATTTATTTAATTGAAAAAGTTTGGCTCTGAAAGTTACTCAATTCGGTTGAAAACCCAACTTAACTTGTGGCTGCTTTTACAAAATAAGTTGAAACCTGGAAATAAATTAAGACTTGTAAACTGGTAATTGGAAAGCCATAAATGATTTTCAAACAAACTTTATTTTATAGGCACAATACATCAATCAAAAATTAAAAGAAAAAATTGTAACACAGCCGCAAAAAAACATCCAAAATTTGGCAGATTTTATCAAAACTCATTTGAACACGAACAATTTTAGTAATTGTGTAAAATTTGCAATTGGTCAAAAAATTTCCTTTTTTCCAAATTTATGTATTCATACATTCTCATTGGAGCAATCTTTGTACTTTAGGTTCAGGCTTGTACGTAGTTCCGAATGTGTCTAATAAAATGGTGGTTACAAACATGAGATGGGATGCATACAAAGAGCATACAGGAATATGTTTAATTTACTCTGCATAATGTGCTAAATAATAATTCACGCACTGTATAAAATCCAAAAAATACCGCACTTTCAGCACAATGATGTATCAATTTCATGATAATTAAAAGAATTCAAAAACATCAACCTGACAATGAAAAAATACAACTGAAACAATTGATGGAAAACATTGTGCAAAATATACACAGATAAAATAAAATATATTATGATATTACCCACTATTTATCATAAGTAGAATGGTGTTTTTATAATATATAGGAAGTGTTTTAACCATTAACTGTGCATATTAACAGTGCCAAACATTAACAAACAGTTGAAAAAATGCTCAAAATTACTGCAATTTTGTTATCCTGCCGCTAACATATGGTAGACACAATTGTGGTAAAACAATGCACAAAAATCAACACCGAAAATATTAAAGTATTACACACTATTCAAGATAAGTAGAATGACTTATTCAAAATATAACTGAGTTTTTCAACTACCGAATAAGCTTATCAATTATGCCAAGCATAAGGTTAAAGTTGACAAACTATACAAAAATATATTTAAACTGTTGAAAGTACAAGAAGGAAAAATATGAAAGTTAAAGTAGTAGCAAGAGCTAAGGATCACAATAAGATAGCTGTTGATGAAAAATGTAATATACCATAACTGAGTGAAAAAACAAACCTAAGAGGCAGGATTAAGGGAATTCAAATAACACGAGTCACAAATACCTTCAGCAAATATATTACCATCAACTTGAACCAACAGCATAAATACTTATACCAAGCATGCGAGTTACAAAAATTATTAAAAGCTATAAAAAGCTTATTAAAAGCTAATTAAAACTAATTAGCCGTTATTTAGCAAACTTACATACCAATATTCAAGCATTATAGCCAGCGAACAGATAAACAAGCAACTATTCTTAAAATTTCATTTGTTGTAAGGCAATGATTACAAGAGAAAGAAAACAGCTATCAACTTATGTGAAGTTGAAATGGCTTGCTCAAGAGCAATTGCTAAAGCTCCACTTCCAAAACAAACCCGCATGCAGGCTAATAAATCCCACTAAATTGAAAATGGGTAAATCAGTAAAATCATTCTTTAGAATAGTAACAAAAACCTGACCGTAAAAACTTATATTAATCTATGGCGAAAAACGGCCACAAGTAATTTATTGGTTTGAATGTACTACAAATAAAAATTCTTGCTCATTCCTAACTTTTGATGCAGTAGACTATTACCCATCTATAACAAAAGAACTACTCAAACAAGCACTAGACTTTGCTGGACACTACTTCAACATTACTGACCAAGACAAGCAAATAATCATTCATCCCAAAAAACTACATACTATTACACAATGACCAAACTGGATAAAAAAATCTTCTAGCAACAAGAGGACCTTTGGCGTAACAATGGGTAGGTTTGACGGAGCCGAAACATGCAAATTAGTTGGCACATACATGTTGTCCCTGCTACTCAGCCAGCTTTGAGAAAACTTCGGGTTATACAGAGATGATGGACTAGCCATCAGAACACCCGGCCCGCAAAAAATTGAACGACTCAAGAAACTGATACGCAAAATATTTAATCAGCACAAACTAAAATTAACCATCAAAGCTAATAAAAAGTCTGTAAAATTTATTGATGCAACCTTTAACCTCAACGCAGACATCTGCTCACCCTATGCAAAACCTAGCAACACAACACTATATGTTCACAAAAACAGTAACCACCCACTTCCTGTAATAAAAAATCTACCACCAAAGTTTAACCTGCGACTCACCACGCTATCCAGTAATGAGCAAGAATTTAGCAAAGCAGCACCCCCTTACCAAAATGCACTCAATTACAGTGGTTATAACCACACACTAAAATACAAACACATTCCGACTCAGCTAGCGATTAACAAGAGACAGCGTACGCGACATGTAACGTGGTACAACCAACCTTTGAACGCCGAAGTACAGACTAACATAGGCAGAAAATTTATAAACATTATAGATACATGCTTCCCACCTATTCATTCACTGCACAAAGTATTTAACAGACACACACTAAAACTCAGCTACTCTTGCATGCCAAACATGAAACAGCGCATAGACTCACATAGCAGACGCTTGTTGAACAACAGGCAGATCACGGCTACAAATAGGGCCTGCAATTATAGAGCAAAAAAAACTGCCCACTAGATAGAAACTGCCTAACTACGAACATAATATACCAAGCCACAGTGACTAAAGAAGATACGGGCACCGAGAGCACCTACATAGGACTATGCACAACCGACTTCAAATCCAGAGTTAAAAAACACACTGCATCTTTTATACACAGTGACAAACAAAACAGCGCAGAACATAGTAAACGCATCTGGAAACTTAAGAATGACAATTATACAAGCCACGGGATTAAATAGAAAATTATGCAGAAAGCTAGACCTTATTCAAACCAAACAAAGAAATGCCATCTGTGCCTTAGTGAAATGTATTACATCATTTGCAGGCCAGAAACGGCTACCTTAAATGAAAGAAATGAAATAAACAACACATTCCAACACTCTCAAAAAATACCTACTTAGCCAATACGATCCAGACAGAGCTACAAACACCAACAACAACTCCAGAAGAGGCAATCCTACTAGCCATTTAACACAAGTCACCTGAAGAGTGCACTAGCACAAACCAGACCTGTCGTAACACCAGAGTAGAACATCAACCTGGAAGAAAGATAAGTAACAATAACCTATTCCAACAGTCTAGTATAACTAAAGAACTAAGGGAGGGAAAAGTAGCCAATAAAATAATAGAATGAAGAGATTAGTCACCATCTTGTTTATTTCAACACAGCCTGATGAATGAGCAAGTCATGAAACTGACAGTAGCTGAGAAAAAAGATAGGTATTGCTTTTAAATAATTTATTAGTATATAACTGCTCCAATATATTGTTGAGGACTCTAATTTTAGTAATAATAGTTCATAATTCTTATCAATTTATAGTTTATACAGCTCCTTTAGAATAATTTAGTGAACTAATTTGTTGATTCACTGATTTCATTTTACAAGTTGAGCACTCTTGAATAGCTAAAATAGATGGTTTTAATCTGCAGTACTCTATGAAGAATATCCATGTAGCTAATGTATGTGAATACAAAACTAGACTGATTGAAATGACTGAGAAGCTAATTAAGAGAATGCGATGGAAAGCCTACTTTTACCATAACCCTAGCACTAAACCTAAGACTCAAGAAAATTTTGCATTTCATTCAAGAAAAACTGCCCATACTCTAAAAGAATTGACTGATTTTGAAAAAAATGGCCAACTTAATACATGACTTAGCTTCAAAAACAACAAAAACCACTTCCAAACTAAGCTCTCTCTAGACTTAAAACAATCAACAAGGAAAACAACATACTAGTGAAAGCTGACAAGATGACCAACTATTACAAAATAACCTCGGACAATTGTAAAAAAGCACTACATAACAACATTACAAAAAATTACAAAAAGACTGACAGTGACACCATAAATAAAATCACTGCTAATGACCAACAAATTGCCCACCAACTAGAACTTGACGACCGAATTGAACAAACCGCTCGAAGACATGCCTTTATCACTATAAAAGACCACAAACCCAATTTTCCCAACAACCCCACTCACAGACTAATCAACCCTACTAAACCAGAACTTGGAAAAGTTAGTAAGCACATACTTGAGAAAATAAACATAAAACTGCACACTAAAACCCATGCAACTTTATGGAGAAACACTACAAAAGTGATAGACTGGTTCAAAAACATTACTAACAAGCA
Organism: Watersipora subatra; assembly: GCF_963576615.1. Taxonomy (NCBI): domain Eukaryota; kingdom Metazoa; phylum Bryozoa; class Gymnolaemata; order Cheilostomatida; family Watersiporidae; genus Watersipora; species Watersipora subatra. The sequence goes on from NC_088713.1 coordinate 44,458,116, forward strand.
CAATTACTCATTCATTACCTTTGACGTCTGTGACTTTTACCCTTCAATAACACAGAAACTACTAACTAATGCAATATGTCTTGCCCGCCAATATACTACCACTACTGACAATGAAGAATGCATAATCTTTCACACAAAAAACGCATACTTGACACATGGACAAGAACCTTGGAGAAAAATGACAATGCTAGTATGTTCCACGTGACTATGGGAAGCTATGACGGAGCTGAGACTTGTGAACTTGTAGGGACTTACTTGCTTTCTTTACTTCCAGACGAACTCAAACGCAACGCTGGACTTTATCGGGATGACGGACTTGCAATCTGTGATGACAAACCTCGCAGCATTGAAAACATGAAGAAACAAATATGCAAAACCTTCAAACAGAACAAACTGAAAATCACTATTGAAGCTAACCAAAAAATCATCAATTTCTTAGATGTAACCATAGACCTAAACTGTGGTACACACAGCCCAAACACTAAACCTAACAACATACAATATGTTCATGCCCAAAGTAACCACCCCCCTAACATCATTAGAAACTTACCAGAAAACGTCAACAAAAGACTCTCTTGACTCTCTGCCAACAAACATTTATTTGAGCGATCAAAGACACCATACCAACAAGCACTCAATAACAGTAACTACAAGTACAAACTAAATCACAAACCAGAAACCACAACTAAAAAACGTAACAGGCAACGAAAAGTAATATGGTACAGCCCACCATATAACAGCAATGTACAGAATAACATTGGCAAAAGATTCTTGAAAATTGTAAACAAATGCTTCAACAAAAAAAACCCACTAAGCAAAATATTCAACAAGAACACAGTAAAACTCCAATGTTCTACAATGCCCAAAATGAAGAGTAAAATTGATCCACACAACAAAAAATCCTTGGAAAAAGCAATGAAACCTCAGTAAATGACAAATTATGTAACTGCCGAGTCAAAAGTGAATGCCCACTTAATGAAAACTGCCCGCAAAAAAGTGTGATATACCAAGCCAAAGTGACACGACTAGACAACAACACTACTGAATCATACATAGTACTTTATGAAACTGACTTTAAAACACGATATAGCAACCACAAAACTAGTATCAAAAACAGCAACAAGCGAAACGCAACTGAACTAAGCAAACACATTTGGAAACTGAAAGACCAAGACATTGACTACAAACTAGACTGGACTGTACTAAAACAAAAACCCACAACAAATCCAGCAAAAGGTGCAACCTTTGTTTGACAGAAAAATACTACATCATTAATAGACCTGACTTAGCTACACTTGATAAAAAATCTGAATTAGTCTCAACCTGTCGTCATTCCAGAAGTTATCTTCTCTCTCATTTTGTAGCTACTAACCAACAGCCAATCAGAAGAAGAAGAAATTAAACAATAAGAACTAAGGAAGGGAAAAGTAGCCAATAAGATCATGGAATGAAGAGATTAGCTACCATCTTGTTTATTTCAACACAGCCTGATGAATGAGCAAGTCATGAAACTGACAGTAGCTGAGAAAAAAGATAAGTATCGCTTTTAAATAATTTATTAGTATATAGCTGCTCCAATATATTGCTGAGCACTCTAATTTTAGTAATACTAGTTCATAATTCTTAAGAATTATATATATATTTATATATATTTATATATATATTTATATATATTTATATATATTTATATAAATATATATACATATATATAAACCCATCTATGTACATGCAAGGTCAAACCACCCACCATGCATATTGAAGAATATACCTAGAGCAATAAATCAGAGATTGTCAACAGTCTCTTCCAGTAACGATTGTTTCCGAAGAATAGCTCCCACATACCAACAAGCACTCCAACAAAGTGGGAACGACTACAAACTATCACATTTGCAAGAGTCCGACTAAAGCACCAATAACAAGCAACAGCGAAGATGAAACATAATATGGTATAACCCACCATATAGTATGAATGTTGCCTCCAACATAGAAAAGCAGTTTCTGAACATCATAAGAACATGATTTCCACCTGGCCATAAACTGCATATACTATATAATGCCAACACAATCAAACTAAGCTACAGGTGCATGTCCAATATTAAAAGCCATTTCGACCCTCACAATAAAGCTTCGTTATTACCTACTCAAGGTGATAACAACTCCAGGACATGTAACTGTAGAAATAGAGCCAACTGCCCTGTGGAAGACAAATGCCTAACAGAAAATGTCATATACCAAGCATCAGTCACCACCAACAACGGAACAAAAGAGACATATGTCGGCTTGAGACAAAATACTTTCAAGACTGGATATACCAACCATAAGGCTTCCTTAAACCATGCATCAAAAAGGAATCCCACAGAGCTAAGTAAATATATATGGCAACTAAAGAATTGTGGATTAGACCACAACATCAAATGGTCAATCTTAAAAACTGCAATATTTCATAGCCCTACCACTAAGAGATGCAAACTCTAAATGGGAGAACTATTACATAATCTGCAAGCCTCAATTAGCCACCTTAAATAAGCGCAACGAAATGCTATCCAGTTGCTGTCATGTCAGTAACTACCCGCTAAGAAACAGTATTACTTAAGACTCTGGATTATAGCTTTTATACATCATTACTGCTCGTGGATTATTTATTTTTAACATTTTATCTGAACAGTGCAAGCCTAACACATGAAACTTTAAGTAATAAAATGTTTTAACAAAACTTGTAGTTTTTTAGTACACATAGTTATATATATAACTATGGATATAAATATATGTTATGCATGTATATATATATATATATATATTATATACATACATGTCAGATATATATATATATACATATATATATATACATATCAGATATATACATATATATATACATGCATAACATATATTTATATACATACATATCACATATATATATATATACATACGAGGGAAAAGCGGCTTTTAGCCGCGTGAAGCAGAGAGCAATAACAGGTCATTGATGCCCTCAGATGTTTGGGGCCGCACGCGTGCTACACTGTTTGCCTCAGCGTGTTTCTCCCGCACCAGTCACCGGGCAACCGCAAACGTGCTAGGGATCGGAGATTGCAATTTTCTTCGTGATTGAGGAATTCCTTGACTGGTGAGTCATCAGCTCGCGGGGAATCTGTCCCTGCTCTTAGTACACACCACCCGTGGCGGTCCTTAGCAAATACCCTTGCTTGTATAACACATACAACCTCTATGATGAGTGCAATAACCAAAGCCGTGCCAGCTGGGACGTTGCCCGGTCAAACTAAGTCCGCGCTGCCTGTAGCTGAACCAGGACAAAGCAGTGAGAAATTGGCTACTGGATCAAAACGGATGAAATGGACTCGAACTGATAACACGAGTGCTACGGAGTGCTACTTTATGAGTAAACATCAAAAGTGGGGCAGCATGGGAAGAATGTGTCAACTGTGGATAAGCATGGGCCCTGAATTGCCACTAACCGCTATGCAACTTGTAGCTCAGAAGAGTAACATAATCAAGCGGCACCTCATATCGGAACTTGAGGAAGATGAAATTAGGGAACAATTCAACCAGGTAGCCTCGACCAATGAGGAGTGCATATCAACACGTACTGTCACACATGCGCAATCTTGTGTTGACTCACAGGTTGAAGACATGCACTTTGACCTTGACCCAAGGGTGAAAGAGCTTGCGAAAAATATCATCAACAAGATGCCAGCTTCTAATGATTATAGAAGCAGGGTACTACTATGAAGAGTTAGCAAGGCCATAACTAAGAAGCTGTTAGAAGACATTAACTTGGCACTGAAATCGATCTCAACTGGATCGATTAGTGAGACTAATGCTCTAATCTACATTACAGAAACTGTCATCTTTAAGGAGATGGGCATTAAGCCACTGCCAACAAAGCTTCAAGCCATTCTATCCTGGTAGCTGAGGCTACAAAATAAGATCAAGGACTAGCGCAAAAAGTTAGTAGGCTCAGTGAAAGATCTAACCACAGTTTGAAGCGCCCAAAAAGCAAAGCCACATTAGAAGCTGTAGAATCTGCCAAACAGCAGCTAGTAGCACTCCCGGCACGACTGAAGCGGTACACCAAAAAGCGGGACAATAAGTGAATGTCCAAACTGTTCATCAATAATCCATATAGAGTGTATTCCCAGTGCGAAGGTGAACTGCAGAAGTCAATGTCAGATCCTCCCCGATCTAGCACTTCAAAGTTCTGGAAGGACATCTGGGAGAAAGAGACTACTCATAACACCATTGCAAATTGGCTGAAGAGGCTTAAAGAGAGCCATCAACACACTGTGGCTCGGCAAGGACTCGCATTCAGCGAAGTGGACATCAAGTGCAGAGTGCAGCATATGAATACCTGGGCAGCACCTGGCTATGACATGATTAAAGCCTTGTAGTTGAAAAAGCTTAACTCACTTTACACTAGAATGGCTAAGCAGATGGAATGCCTAATAGAACAAGGTGGTCATCTAGAAAGTCTGACAAAAGGACAAACTATACTTTTTATAAAAGATCCAAAGCATGGGCCAATTCCCAAAAACTATCGACCAATAATGTGCTTGCCCACCACCTGGAAACTGTTCTCAGGAATTGTTGCATACAAACTGAAAGAGCACATGAGTCACCATATGACCAGTGCTCAGAAAGAAATTTGGCACAACAGCCAATGTGCAAAACATCAGTTATTGGTGAATCGGACAGTCTGCCAAGACAGCAGGAGAAGGTGAGTCAATCTGGTCAGGACTTGGATTGACTACAAAAAGGCATATGACTCAATTCCCCATAGTTGGATACTTGAGTGCCTCAGTATGTACAAATTACACCCGGCTCTTGTGGCAATCATCAAGATGTCAAAGACGAAATGGAAGACAAAACTGGAGGCTAATGGCAAAAAGCTGGCGAGTGTAAAAATTAAGCGAGACATCTATCAAGGTGATTCCTTATCACCGCTGATTTTCTGCATATGCCTAAACCATCTTAGCAATATGCTGGAGAAGACTCAATATGGGTACTAGTTTAAGAGTGGCACCAAGACAAACCACCTCTTCTACATGGATGACATTAAGCTGTACGCTAACAAAGAGAGGGACATTGATTCGCTAAGACACCTAAATCAGGTATTCAGCAAGGACATCGGAATGACCTTCGGTATTGAGAAATGTTGAAGGCTAATTCTTAAGAAAGACCATTCTATGCTCACAGATGACCTAAGAATGTCAAATGGTACCATCAAAGATATAGAAGAAGGGTACAAGTACTTGGGGATAATGCAATGCAACATCAACCACAAAGCCGAGGTACCCCACAAAGCCATTACCGAATACAAGAAACGCCTTCGACAGGTCCTATGGAGCCAGCTCAATGCCAAGAACCAATTCATGGCAATGAATACCTACACACTGCCAGTAATAAGATATCCAGCAGACATTATAATGTGGACAGAGGAAGCCATCAAGAAAAAAGATATAGCAACTCGTAAACTGCTTACCATGCATGGAGCACTCCACCCAAAATATGATACTACTAGATTGTATCTCGATAGGAAATATGGCTATAAGTGACTCAAAAGTGTACAGCAGACATTGAAACAGGAAGAGCAAAGCATCAAAGTATGCAGCCTCCATGGCCGCTTCAGATAAGTTGCTAGCCAAATTTCAATTGGCTGCTCTTACAATGGACCTACACCCTGATGATGAGGCAATTGACTGGCACCCGAAACCTCTTCATGGTGCTTACCACTGACAAATATCTAAGGTTGGCAATCTTCACCAGACATATATGTGGCTGAACAAAGGAAACCTAACGGCTGATACATAGGTGCTAATCTAGGCAGCGCAGAAGCAAGTACTCCCAACAAGGCAACTCCAAACAAAAATCTATCACATTAGAATTGATCATAGATGCAGACTTTCCCAAGATGCACTTGAGAGCATCGAACACATCATCAGTGGATGCAAGCAGCTGGCAGGAATTGCATACACTGAGCGACATAATCATGTCGCAGGTGTTGTGTATAGCAAGCTATGTGACGTGTATGGCCTTAATAAACCACAACACTGGTGAGAAGTTCCTGGTAAGGTCAATGAAAATGACTGCGCTAAGATCGTCTTGGACTTCTACATCCACACTGACAAGCATGTCCGAGCAAATCAACCAGATATAGTGGTGTTGGGCAAGGAGAACAAGAGGGCTACTATAACAAATATAGCAGTACCAATTGACTACAATATAGCAAGCAAATAAAAAGAAAAGGTAAATAAATATCTCCCTTTCGGAGCAGAGATTAACAAATGCTGGGCTGTGAGAAGAACTGTAATTCCAGTAGTCATTGGGGCACCAAGCGCAATAACACCGGCCCTTAAAGTGTGGCTTGCCCAAATACCGCCAGCAATTAACTCAGTTGAGTTGCAGAAAAGTGCGTTATTGGGACCAGCTAAGATCTTGAGGCGAGTGCTCAAACTCCCAGGTCTCTGGTAGGAGACTCGAGTTAGAGAGCAAAAATTACCACCCATACAGGTTAACCAGGGTGAGTAAACAATTTTTTATTACAACTAGGATTCTACATTTTCCATGTGCTATATTTTAAGCCAATCAATTCTGACTTTGAGACCAGATACCCAAACCACAAAGCTAGTTTCAAAAACAGCGACAAAAAAACAACTAAACTTGGCAAGCACATTTGGAACTTGAAAGGTAACACCATAAACTTTAAAGTACACTGGAACATGCCAGAGCAAACAAGTTCATACAACAAAAAATCGAAAAAATGCCCTTTCTGCTTAGCAGAAAAGTTTTGTATTATTAACAAACGAGAAGCATCTACACTCCCCAAAACACCAGAAATAGCATCAAACTATTCAAACCCTAGAAGTCATATTTTATTTCAATTTTTGATTAGTCAAATAATCAACAAGCAGGCATGCCATGCAATCAGATAGAACACAGTCCAGTCAGAAGACAAAGAAGGAAAATCAACCTTCATTTCAAATTTTAGTCAGAGCCTGATGATTGACGAGACAGGTCATGATACTGATTGTAAAATAAAATCCATGCAGTGCACCTTGGGTTACAAAGTGGGACATGATATTTTTTGTATTTACCATAAAAATCCTATATTGCCGAACAAGTTCAACAAAGGTTTTTATCAACATTCAAACTAGACCGTTGTGTTTTTAACGTCAAAATAACAAAGAGTCTGAAATGAAATTCACCGAAAAACCTTCTCAAAACACCTGAAAGAAGTACGGCGACTGATTTTTTTGTGACTGATTGCATCATTTGTATAAAGATTGGTTGTTTTTCCTTTAAAACCAGTAACAAAATTGAAGTTGCAATTTTTTCACACAGAAGGTCAGGAATCATACAGTGTTTATTAGCCCGCTAAGAAAAATCCTTTTCATTATGTATTGGTTTTTTTTAAAAATTAACAGTAACATAACTAACAATGATAAGTTTTGCCTCGTTTATGTTTTAGGCACTAAACAGAACTAAATTCCTGTCGCTAAAAAAATGTAGAAAATTTGTTTGCCGATTGCCATTAAATGGTCAATTTTGGAAAAGGCCACTTTTTAGAATAATAGCGCTTTGGCTTTTTATCAAATTGAGGTAAAAATTGTATTAATAAGGTAAGTTAAAAGTTATAGTGGAAAATAAGTCAAAGACCTGTAAGCAATAAAATTTTTGCGATGAAGAAATTGAAGTTTAATAAAATAGTTAAAAAGACATTCCAAATATTAATTTTGAATTTAAAACTCTTTATACAGCAAATGGCTGCTACTGCATATCGTAACAAGTAAATGCCATAAATACAGTAAGGTTACTATAGGTAACTATAGTTACTAAGGTTACATTACCAGTTTGATACTAATTTTATATATGTACAGTATGCATATACAATTTTGACGTTTTTTTATCAGGAGATTTCTGCATTACATAATTGCTCTAAGTTTATATACCCTTCTACATAAGCTTTTTGCTATACAAGGCTTGGAATGGATTAAAACCATATGATGACGGTGCACTGCACAACTATTTTCTAGAACTGGTACTACCCGCTGCATTTTTGTAGAGCTCTTTTAGTTTAGTTTTACTTCACCGTATTAGCTCATGATATAGTAGATCCTTAGTTGTAATATATATATATATATATATATAATTAAATATCAAAGTTCTATTTTTTGTGTACATTGTTAGCTATTAAATGTTAAGAACAATACATCTGCACCGTGCTGGGTTAGATCTCAAAACCTCTAGTTCGAAAAAATGATAACTTTACTAATTAAGCTACACCACATGCAATTAAGTCACCAGGCTATATAAGCCGTTTTGTTGTTGAAAATACAGATAGCACTTTGTGTTAAGCAACATAATTATAGCTGGCTTTCATGGCTCTCATTGGTAAGTTTAGTAATACAGATAGCAGCGTACCCAAATTAGTCATTGACAATGTGCCGGGCTAGTAGCAAGTAGCAGGTAACTACAATACCTGTCACTGTTTGTAAGCTTTTTTTAATACCTGTGCAACTCCGGTCATTAGGCTGGTAATACATAAAATTTATATTAAATTAATATATCAAGTATCAATACAAATAAATTAAAAAAGTTGTAGCTATTAAAGTTGAGTCTAGAGCAGGGATGTCAACCTCAATTACACAAGGGGCAAAAATTCAAAACACAATATAGGCGGTAGGCAGAACAGGATAACCTTTTATTGAAAACAATAAAACTAAATGTTCATGGAACATAAATATGGATAAAAACAGACAGAAATATCATTCAGAATCAAACTTTAGGTTAAATTGACCCGAGAAGTATTCATCAAGGCAGCTGAAGCATTGCATTATGGTATATGTTGTTCTGTGCTGTATTATGTCATCGAACTCTTCATATCGATGGCCCACGAATAACAATCATGTAAAATGTTCTTGCAGGCCAGATCTGATTTCAAAGTTAGCCGAATGTGGCCCGCGGGCCATGAGTTTGACACAGGTGCTCTACATCTTTCATTTAGATAATATATTTATTGAGAACCCACTTTTAAATGGCTTGCTAAAGACAATTTCTACTACAGCTCAATATTAAAGTTTTTGGTGAAATAAAACGTATTATCCAATCTGTCGGCTGGTGATTCAAGGCTCATGTCATAAAAAACTTTTCCGACAATCGACAAACTAGATTATTTTTATACCAAAAACTTTTGCACAAAATTCTACCTGCCAAAAGCTCAACACTAAAAACCCAGTTGTAGCAAGCACCAACAAAAATGCAAGAAACGATGAAAAACGATAAGAATGTGCTAAGTGTTTCATTCTCTAATTATTTTTTATTTGTTGGCTAAAATATTAGAAATAATATTATTATAATCACTCACCATGCGTTCACTAATTAGAAGCAGAAATAAGAATGATCTCCAATACACTCTTGTTTATATATATATATATATATATATATATATATATATATATATATATTTATATATATATATATATATATATATATATATATATATATATACTTGAGGACCTCAATAAGCTGGGAACCCTACGTAATCCTGTAGGCTTGTGCAAGAGATTTTGCCTTTTAATGCTGATCTGGTTTCCTCAGCCCAGACTTCTGAAATATAATCAGGCATGTAAGAGACGCTTGAATATGCAGCAGTAACCAATTGTGAACAACACGAATGCTTCAAAAATTTAAAAAATCAAAGTCTGCTGATGTAATTCTAATAAGAAAACGAATATAGAAAATAAAACTGAGTGAAACTGGGATAATAACTTTGCAAATTAAAGCTCATCATATGTTCGATTGTTGGAATAGGATTACATTTTTAACTACTGAGGATAAAAAGAGATCAACTCAAACACTAACACTAGCTTTAACAAACTTTGACAAATTTACCAACTGTTCAGCTCTGTATAATATCATACTACAAATATTACCCTGCTCTAAAATTAATTTACAAAACATTGGTATTGGTGAGTGCAGTACTTTAAATAAAAGTGCAACTCTTCTAGTCAAACACATCGCAGCTAACCTAAACAAATTAAAAAAATTTCAAGACTATAGTTTTCAAACACAACTGAGCAAAAAGGTGCAAGTAATGTATGAGACAAATACGGCAATATGAGTACTTCATTTATAAACTTTACAGCTGGGCACATGTTCGGGTTTTGAGAATTCTACAGATAGTATTGTAAACAACAGGGTAGATGAACTGATAAATTTACAGAAATAGACACATAGTATTTAATCAAATCTCAGATGTATTAAAGTTAACCAGAATTAAAGTATATACGCTTTCACAATAAATACATTACCTTCTCTTCTCCAGCAGCTCTGACAGTCAACTTTCCATAGTAAACCATCACCTTAATTAGCCTGATTCTATTTTGAAGTCCCAACTATTTATAATCTAAAGCTTTTCTAATCTCCAAAGCTATCAGGCTGCACATTAGGCTAGCTGTCATTTGACCAGGTTAATATATTGTGACCTATTTTATTAAAACTAATCAGGTTATAAGCATTTCAAGCTTCTTAAACGATGGTATGCAGAAGTTCATTGATAGGTCAAAAGTGAGTGAATAGCATACAAATAGCCTTCATGTATTGCTAATATGCTACAGAGTTTGATACAAAAATTTATTATGTTATATGTTATATTATATTATTTTATAAATTATTTGCATATGTAATTACTACTTCAGTGAAAATTCAATAGCGTAATTATTTCTTTCACTTGCAGTTGTGTTTAAAACTTTTCAACAGTATCAATTAATCTATAAAAAGCAAGATAATATAATTTCACCAACAATATTATTTGATTGTTTTCAACAAATATTAAAGTTTAATAAAACACATTAAATACTTAGTCATGGTAGTGGTGTAAATATACAATACCAACATACTGGTTGGTGTCATTCATCTAGCTTTATGCTCTCCACTTTCCATAAACCATCCATGTTGCTGGGAGGATCGGGTATTGATGGTGATTTGATTGGCTCTTCTCTATATCATGGCCTGATAGGCAGCCTTAGATATATGGAGATTTAACTCATCTAGTGTGGGTGGGTGGTAGGTTTGGTTGTGATGTGCGAGATAGTGAGCAGAAGATCTTATACATTGCTTCATTGATGGAATTTGTCTCTTCACCATGTAATCTGCATATGAATGTCTCAATAGATTCTCTTATTGCACAATCAATTTCAAAATCTGTTCCCAATGATTTCAGTGTGTTACAGAATTCAAGATTGTTCTTTAGCAGCTTGAAGAAAGTTATCTTTCCGTTGGAATAGAATGCGCTTACACTCTCGCATCCACTTAAAGCATGGAGCCCAAGCAGTGCATTGCATCGTTCGGGTGTGAGGACAGTAAACAGACAGCCTGTTTACCTATCTCAACTGCTTCTTACCACAGCAGTAAATGCGTTTTTGTGATGGCAGCTCATCTACTAGAGATGGACAACTTAGGAAAACATCTGTGTCCTGGCACTTGACTACAACTTTTGAGCTGGGTTTGTCTTCCATTATCTTTGCGATATGTGATAACATGCGCGTATCTGCTTCCTCGTGATCTGGTGTCCAACTATCTATTTGGCTGGCAGCGGTTGATCCATCAAGGTCATAGCTGATCATGTGGCATTCTTGAGAAAAAGCTGTTACAAGATCTAGTTTCTGCTTCGCAGTTGACTTCCTCTATGTATCCTTTAAAAATTTCCCTAGGGCAGTCTTGTTTGAGCCATCTGCTAAAAATTCAGATATTTTTGGCGATGATTAGTTCGGACTAAACACAGCAACTTTCTGCCTTCCTTTTACACTTCTACAACTTCTCTCACCTCCTTTAATGCTGATATCAAGGTATGTGTCACAAACAAAATCCACATGACATGTGTGATATACGTTTGAAATACTAACTACCATTGCATAAGATGACTTGCAACCATGCCAAAAGTTGGAGGAGCTTTCAGGGTCTGAATTTCAGCTATAGCATCAACCACAACAGCGTCAAAGACTGGTTGCTGATCCTGGTTAACATAGATTGATGGTTGATCATCAACATCTTCCTAAACAACAGTCATCAGAGCCGACTTGGCAGTCTTCAATATATAGCCATCAGGGTTAGCCAAAGACCAGCTGATGTTGCCAAGACAGAATGATAACACTTTTCTCAAATCCAAGTTACGCTGTTGGCTGACCACTAACAAATTCTCAAACAATCTGTGCAAACACTCTAGGACCTTTTCTTTTGATTTTTTCTTAACTGATTGTAATGTGGGAAAGGTTTTGAGCTTGTTTGACTTGATTGATGCATTGAAATCAATCTCTTGGGTGCTTAACTTTTTTCTGGACAAATTCTGAAAGCTGTTTCTCTCCAATCACATTTGCCATTTCAAGATCCTGCTTCACTTCAATGGAGGCTTTTGCACCACTGGTAATATGTACTAGCTTGGTGGTTTGAAATGCAAACAGATTTATTCTTGCGGTTATGAGTATTTCATGACTTCCCTCATTTCCTCATCAGCCTTCCATGCCTTTTCACGCATCTCATAACTTGCTGCATCCGAATCACCAGACATTAGCATCTTTTTCATGTCTGTATGTACAGCTGTTCGTTCTGGGTGAGATAGAGTCCAGCATTGATAAGCCGATGATTCTTGGCAAACCCTATGATTTCGCCGTAAGAATTTGAGTCTTTTTTAACTGTTGTCTCAATAAGATTGATCACAAGCGATGGAACTGAATGAACAGTGATGTGGTGATTGATAAGTAAAATACCCCTTTTTTATAAGAGCCTCATACACCTTGCTACGCTATACTTTCAGATTAGTCGTATCTGCACAATACAGCATGTCATATCTAGCGTAGTTTGTGTAGTCATATGCAAAAAACCAAGGAAGGATCATACATGTACATCTAATTTATCTATAAATTTATGTCCAAATTGTAGGCTATAACACGTCATGTAAACTGCAAAGAGTTAGTTTTACTGCTCACAAAATGTGCAGACAAAAATGAAAATGCTTTCTTTTTCTCTCACCAAAGTACTATCATCATGGAGTAATCATCATAAATTTGTAAAGTTCTAAATATCTAATCTCACCTCTTCTGCTGTATCACATTCTTTCTGTCTCTTCTCATGTCTTTTCTCAGCTCTTTCCGTAACGAGTTTGTTACAATATTTTTTATAACAGGCATAATGACAAAAAGTCTGAAATCTCATAGATTTTCTCAATGCTTAGCACTTTTTGAGCAATTTCACATTGAATGCTTTCTTCTTCTAATATCAACCATCTGTTTGAATACTGTTTGGCTGTCTCATATTGAAGTTTAGTCACTTTGACTAGAGTTTCATTCACAGATTAATCAAGACAGTGAAACAAGCGGTCTTGCTGCATCCTTGGCTTGGGTTAAGGAATGCTGAGAATTGACTCACCTAATCTCAAATAAAATCGTTTATTAATTTTTGAGATTATAAAATAGTTTTCTTTGTCTGATATGTGAGGTTTTCCAACCAAACTTGGAGTTGCCCCCTTCTATTTCGAAAGTGCTCTCTAGCTCAGAAATGTGAAAACACATAGGTGTAGAAACATTATAATTGAATTCAGCATAAATTTCTGACTATAAAACATCTTATTTTGAGTAGCCCACCCTCCGAAGGAAAAGGCTGAAAGGTAAGTTTATGTTCCTGCTCTACTATAAGGAGTATGGTCAGGATGTTAATTTGATCATGTGTCAAGATATTTAAATAGCACAGTTAAGTGCATAGGGTTTACATTCTATTACATAGACCTTTGCCATTCACTAAAAGGCTTTAATCTAAACACTAGCCTACCAGAATTTCAAGTAATATGAAATAAATAAATGTACAAATGAATCCCGTAACACGTACAAACCTAAAGATGCACTCAATTAGAACAGAGAGTTTTGCAATTTTAGACCTGGCTTGGATTCTATAGAAAATCAATGAGTATAAAGTACATGGTATAGTGGAAGTGACACACTTTTAACATCAACAAAAGGCTGTTATCCCTCAACCAGGAATGGTAACTTTACGGCCTTTACAGTGTGATGATTTATCTTCGTTTTATTTTGGCTTTCATCCAACTGTAAGCATCAAGTGTTTGTAAAATTTGTGATCAGCTGTTCAAACTCAACAGTTAAAAAAAAACATTTCTAATTTGATGTATTAAGGGTTATATGTATTATGATTTATATAGGGTTCTAGATTTGAGACAACAACCGTCTACCTTGTTGATGCTCAATGTTTTCGACTGGCCAAGTTTGTGTTGTTTAAATGGTTTTGCATATCTACTTAAACAGAAGACAAGAACACTTCACTAAATACTCTCAAAGTTGTTATTGACGAATACGAATAATGTAGTTCTGTAGATTGTAAACTGTTCAGAGATACTGACAAGCATTAATCCTAGTAGTTTTAAAGCTACTAGTAGCGATACTTAGAGCTAGCAGCATTTGTTTAATCACCATAAACCATGTTGTAAACCGCAAAGCTGTATAATAATTGAGGTTTCTGTTTAGTAGAGTAAGGTAAAAGTAGAACAAATATCTTTACTTTTGCAATTTTCCATTCAAAGCTGATGCTTAGTGCTACTGAAAGCAGCAGCTGTTTTCAGACATTTTGAAAAATGACAAGAGGTATAACATTTTATATGTTTCTGCGCTTTGCACACAATTCTACACCAAAAGAGGTAAAAAGAGGTATTGTTCAAACAAGCAGGTTTTTAAAGCTGGTAGACCAAAGTCTGTTTTCAAAATAGGAACCCAACTCAAAATAATAATGAAAAACTTGGCAATATATTGAAAATGATATCATCACAAGCTACTAACACTCCTGCTTCTGCTGAAATACTGATTTTATAATTGCTGGTCCCACAACCAAACAAGAGCACAGCGATTGTTTGGGAGATTAATAATAAATGCATATGTGCACACAACTCCCGAAAAATTGTTCTTAAACGGTCATGACCAAACCCTTGTACCAAAATCTGATCAACAAATTTAACCATTTTTGTGTCGAGTCGTTTAATTATAATAATGATACAAAACACATTTAAACGTATTTAAATATGTTACCAAGTCTTTGAAAAGTTTCTGCAATATCTTAAAACTAACTCATCTGATCGGATTATACATAAATAGACAGATTAATTTGGCCTAAAATCAAAATAAAAGCTTGAGAAGGTTTTTTTAATCAAAATTAAGACCGACCAAAGAAACAACAATAAGGCCGTGCGACAGATAGTATAACCATTAGGCCGCCCAAAGTTCAGGAGAAAAACATGCTCATTTCACCAGTCTATGGCATTGTTCATTTGCCAAAGGTTTCTGTAATTGACTTAGAAGTACTGAAAAGTGATTGTTTCTTTTTGCCGATTTTCTTATTCGAAATAATTATTTGATTTTATAAAAAATTAATTCAATATTTAACTATAAGCATAATCATTAGAATTTACAATATCAAAGTATATAATGATGGCATTGTCCAATTGCTGAAGGTTTCTTTAATTAGCGTAGACCGTTTGAGGCATAGACTGATTTAAAGGTACGAAAATGTGTTACACAGTTTATCAGCCTAAGTTTTTTGTCCAATTACCGAAGGTTTCATTAAATTATCTGGAACATTAGCCAGATTTCTTGACATCTTATCTACAAGCTAGCTCCGAACTACAATGCCTTTTTGGGACAAGAATATTTCTTTATTTTACTCCAGTTTGCAGAAAACTTCGAGACGCGTTCGTTAATGCTAATCCTTGCTTTCTGTTACATATCGCTGTCAAGACCATTCTACATTCAACACAACCAACTTTCAACTTTCCAACACAACTTTTAAACTCTGTATATTACACGGCAGCTTGCCATTTTACTTTTAATATTGCATTTCAGAGATATAATAAACATATTTCATTATTGTTAGTTAAATTACATACAGTAGTTTAGGCCTACAGCTTGAATTAATAGTTATATTATTATTGTAAAACATAAGTTTGAGATATTAGTAGATTAGGTCCGATTTTGATACAACTTTTTGTTTTGCATAATTGACCTTTTGAATTTCGTTTCAAAACAACTTGAAAACTACCATGGACATACAGCCTCTCAGAACACCATGTCGTCGCAGTGGCCATCCACGTGTCTCCCAATTATTACGGAGGAGGAGAAATAGAAGGTCCTCACAGCAACCATCAACATCAAATGCTAATGTTCAAAATCACGCTACTCAAAATAATAACAACTCATCTGATTCAGAGAATTCATTAGCAGATGTTGTAGGCAAAGCCTACAACATCTAACTAAAGAATTCTACTTTTGTAGAATTCTGACATGTTGTAACTACTTTTTCAACAACTAGCAGTAACCTTTCCTTTTTTCATTTTCACTTTGGTCATGGACTGAATGACAGGGGAACTTCTAGTTTGTAGATTATGAGTTCCAAATACCAGAATCAAAGTTTGTAACCGATAGAATCACATGGTTTTGTTATAATACATATGTGCGTAAAACAACTATGTTACTACAAACTGTGAATACTTATGAAACATGATATTGTCTATAAACGTTTGGCAAGCTAGAGAGATGTAGGTACTAAGCTTATTAAGCATGCATATACTCATGTCTTATCTTATATATTGATACAGTTTAAATTACAGAAAATCCATAAATAATTGAAATTCAAGACAACGTTTTTGATGGTGAGAAAGTGGTTAGGATTCAAAGTTTCTGAAGCTTGATGACTGAAAGTGAACTTTAAATGTTTTTTGCTGTCAACAGCAGTGAGGACTTTTATATAGAGTAAGTATCAAAACATCTTAGAAAGGAAAAAAAATCATATGCATGAAGAGATCACTGTATTTTATTGTTGAAGAAAGCTAATTATTAATCTTTCTTTTAAATAAAAGTAAACTTCTCAATTGAGATAAAAAATAGTATTATTTAAGAAACAAAAAATTCATTAAGTTTGACAATTTCAAAAGAGTCTCCCAATAATTATATTCAATATATCAAATGTATGAGGCAAATCACTAAATTGGAGCATAATTTGAGCTTTATATGAGACTAGTTTATACATCAACACTGATTTACATTTAGTAAAGCAAGTAACTTATCGAATAGCGGAAAAATAATTTTTTTGGCAATGTTTTGGGTAGTTATTTTAAATGTTTTTTTTTGTGTAGCTCCTGCGGTTTCATTTTATTCATCAGAACAAAATATTGCATTATCTAAGTTTTCATGAGCCTAAAATTTTTTCTACAGACTGGTGCATGTAATACTAAACCAATGTTAACCAGTTTGTTACAGAAACCCGAACTTTTTGTATTATCACAATATGTTGGATAATCATATCAATGTTTGTTAATGAACTTAAAGATAAAACAAAGAATTAAATTGGTGGAATGCTTCAAATAAAACTAACCTTTTGACACAAGGATAACTGTTACATGTTTTTTTATTTATTTTAGTATTTGTTATTTGTTAAAATGTCATATCTCTCTTTTAGTCACTTCTAGAAGGAAAGTAATAACAGTGCTTTAAACATCCACTACAACTTGTTGACCGTCAGCAATGAGTAAGCTAAAAAGTCATTCAAAAAACTAACTTGAAAACCAGATAATAATTGCAGCCTTACATTTTCTGTCTTTATTGACCAATATTAAACAGGTTTTTAATGCAAAATTTACTGAAATACTTTAGCAATTTTTGTGTTCATCCCGGTTTTACTTGGACCACAAAATTTGCTTCATGATGAAGCAGAAAATAGCTGAACAGAGGCTAATTTATGAGCTCAGCTTCACCATGTGGCAGTCTTGTACAGACATGGGTCACTTTCACTGACATAGAAGCAGTTGGGAAGTTTCAAATTACATGATGAAAAAACTTCTGTAAAAAAATAGTTGGATGCTTGTGGCAAACACAGAGTAGCTATTTAAATTGCTTACAAAGCACTTCTGATGAGCTTTGAGTATTTAAAAAACTGCTATAAAAGTGGTTAAAAAAACTGTGTTAGTAGATAGCAACAGAGTGGAGACAGATGAGTCAAGTTGATGCTAATGGCTGACTTGGTTTTAAACTCATATTAAAATATTGATTCATAACTAATATGTAAACTGAGTATTGATATTTCAGCACTTGCTTTAAATCTAAAACTAAGTCAATGGGTGATAAATAAAAATCCAATATTGTTAATGTTTTATTTTCTAAAGTATTTGTTTCTTTATTTTCCCTATCATCTTTGCAAAGGCAATTTTTATTTTAAAAAAGTAATTTTACTCCAACTTAATAGATTTACTTGTCTGATGATGAAAACCTAAAGCAATGGAACAATTATTTTGTTCAATTAAAATTTGCAAAATTTTGCAAATTTCATTTGCATGCAAGGTTTCAAGTTAAGAAGAACTGACTTGCTTCCTGTGTGTTGTTAGCTTCAGCTCAGTTTACAATGTGTTATTACAAACTGCCTAATTTTATTTTCCCACATAACATTTTAGGAAATGCTTTAGAGGTGTGTAATAGAGATAGTTACCTTATAAACATTCAGCCCAACGATTTCTCTAAAAATTATAGCTTAACTTCCAATAAATCTACATAGCGCTCAAGAGCTAAGCATGCCTAAAATGACATTTTGTTTGATCATTTGGTGAAATTATAAGAAAGTTAACTTTAAAATTCAACTTTGTATAGACAGTAAACAATTTAAATAGTTTTGTTGAACATTTTAAAACTCATATTTACAAACAAGAAAAATTATGACCTTATCTAAAAACATAAATCTCAAAATTTGGTTGGTCTTTGATAGTTGGTTTGTCATTCCGTGTATCCAATTACAGCAGTTGAAATTTTGCAATAGAAGTTCCGCCTCGTACTGGAATTAAATTCAGAACTGCCAGCTCCACAAACAGGCATTCATCCAATACACCACACTGTCCAATCGGCTGTACTATAAAATAAACTAATACATATTTATGACAAATGCAAATCTTTTATAGATTTACATTCAACACTGCAGCTAGCGTTAAATGTAAAGCCATAACAGAAAAACATGGTTGCCAATACTTGAAAAAGTTTTTTTCACTCGAATGACCAAAAATACTTGCAATTGATATGGAACTGTAGTAGGCCTGGAAGCAGGAACAGTATGGATAACACACAAATGAACGCAGTACAGGTAAATAAACAAAACAACTTCATTTAAAAGCTAGAATGGCAAATGTCGCAGGTTTTGATTGGGATTGCATTTTTTGTACCAAATTTTTTTTTTAAAGTCAAGCATTCACCTAGTTAGGATATACGTGTATTTGTAAATTTTGTTAGAATCTATCATATCATCTTAACATTTGAACCTGCTTGTGACATCTTTTAATCAATTTAAAATTTAATATCCTTAACAATTGCTATACAAGAACTACAAAAGCACTGGTTAAAAACTTCTATTTCAAAGTTTAATTAGCTAATTTTAAATAAATATACTCAACTAGAAATGACTTATTGGTAAACTTAGTGAGAAAATAACATACACACAGAGCGCTTGTACAGACATTTGTTGCATCATTTGGTTACTGTAAATGTACATTTAGTACACCTATCAGCTATCAATAAGAAATTGAGGTACATTACAAGCAGCCTATTTTGAAAATTGTGACAAAGTTGAAAGCACAATTTTTTTAAACATTTGTGGTAAAATGCTGGCTTAAAGCCTTGGTCAAAGACAAAAACTAACCCCAAAACAATAAACAAGATAAATAAACAATTCAAAGTTGTTAAGGGAATACATCTGACTGATGCATTAAGTTTAATTGCAGGCTTCATGCTGCAGCTCCTAATTTTTTTCCAAAACAAATTAGTTAATCATTTGCATGTTGAGATGATCTCATGGAGCAGATCAGTAGCAGGTGATATCAACTAAACAATCTCAGGGATAGGACAACTCTAAGGATATTTGTAACACACAGGAATGGGTCTTAACTGCAGACTGTGTTGTTTTATCATTTTATCAATGTGTTCAAGGAACCAGCAAGCAATGAACATACTGAGCATCATAATCT
Source organism: Watersipora subatra (assembly GCF_963576615.1). NCBI lineage: Eukaryota > Metazoa > Bryozoa > Gymnolaemata > Cheilostomatida > Watersiporidae > Watersipora > Watersipora subatra. The sequence goes on from NC_088713.1 coordinate 44,478,175, forward strand.
TGTTGTCGTAATGGTGAACTGAGGCTTATGCACACAGTATGGTCACAATAAACCACAACACTGGTGGCAAGCTCCTGGTACGGTCAATGACAATGATTGCGCTAAACTTTTATTTTTTATGCATTTAGCCAGACAAGCACATCTCCGCAAAGCAGCAGATATGATGGCAGTTAACCGGTAAAGATAGAAAGTTACTATAATACATAAAACAGTACTCAACGGCTAAAGCATAGCTAGCGAAGAAAAGGGGAAACTGAAGAAATATGGCTGACTTGTAGTAGAGTTTGATAAGTGCTAGCATATTTAAAAAACTGCATATTGAATAGTCATTGGATTAATAGGTGCTATAACGCCGACACACAAAAGGTTGTTTGTCCAAATACCCGCAACAACCAACACAAGTGAGTTGCAGAAATGTACACTGTTTGTATCGCTTAAAACTTTTGAAGCAACTGCTTAAGCTCTAAAATTTCTGGTAAGAGACAATTTCTTGAGTATAAATTACCTCCCACTTAGGTTACCATAGATAATGAAATAATTTTTATATACATTTAGGCTGAGGTTAGAAACACAAGTATATGAAGAGATAAGATTTTTTTCGGTAACTCTGAAAAGTTTGAAACTAACTTTTTGAAAGGCTGTTCTGTAGAAGCAGCAAAGTGTAGCCAATATTTGCACAAATGAAATGGAATCAAATATTTTATAATCACTTTGGGTGGTGACCTAAAAGCTGGCACGAAAGCTGTTATGTGTTTACAACTTGACAAAGTTTAGAGAATCATCTTATAACAGCTTTTCTATATTACTAATCTAAATGGCTTCTGTTCGGAATTATCTTTGTACATTTTTTCTCAAAGATATCATTAGCTAGTGGCAGGTCTCACAGGATAGATCTTTCATGCTCTTTTTACGTCATTTGGTGATTATCCACTGCTGAGAAACAATAGTTGTTTAGTTTAAAAATAGGTTGCAAACTGCTAGATTTCGAAATTTTCTTGATAATCAACTTTTTTTAGCAGATCGACTTACAAAATATATTATTATAGCACATTAAACTTTGTTCATTTCTTAAAGGTTGACTTGCAATAAAATTCACATTACAGTTATTTGATATGAAAAGATTCACCATGTCTTATTATGTTGTGTTGTAGGTGCAAAGTGTGTGGAAATGTGATTAAATGCTCTTAAAAGCTCAAAATCAAACAGTTAATCGCAGCCACACGCGACTGCCGTAGTTTGGATTCTTTTTCTAAAATGGCTCGCATGTGATGTAGCTGTGGCAGATGGTTTCTGTTTACACTTTCATGCAACCTTATTCATTGTAATATTTTCACAAATATACATCAAGCATTCAAAAAAACCATGTATATTGTTCTTACGTGTTTGTTTTATCGTCATTGTAATGCTGTCACTTCTAGCAGTGATATCTTATAACTTACTGTAAAAATTTGTTTAATTTTTAGCCTTTGCTTGAAGGAGTACATAGCATTGTCTGATAATCATGACAAGCCTGTTGGTCACTTGTGATAATGTAAAAGGGCTGCAGAAATTTTTTGCGAAGTATTGGGTCACATGATCAGATTACGACTTGCCGATTAGACCAAACCGAAACAAAACTGTAAAGTAGCAAGCATCTATATTTGATATGGGGTCTTTGGTAAAACCTGAAGTGTTTGTCATAAACTAGTGCTACGATAAGTTTTATATTGAGCTTTTTATTGGCCCATCAATTCTCGTGAGAACATCACGTGACAAGACAATAACCAAATTTCTTGACTACGTCAGAAAACTAAAGAGATTCCAATCTATGGCAGTTTTTCGTTTTTGAGCTTTTAAGAGCTTGTAATCACATTTCCACATATTTGGCACTTACAAAACAATGGAGTAAGACATGGTAAATATTTTGATACAAAATAACTGTAATGTGAATTTTGTTGCATATCAACCTTTAAGGTTTTTGTAAGCAAAATAAAAACATTTCTAGCATGTGGCTTTGGGAGATAAGATGCTAAAATTAGTTAGATGCAAAAGCAGTTCAATTATTTTTAACTCTATTTCATAGTTACACATCTGATGATTTTATTCGTTGGGCATAAGCCTACTGTTTAGCTTTGTGAAAAAATCTACTGATAAAGCTGTTTGTAGGCGTACGAAACTATCATAACATTAGCACTCCTTCTAATGTTAGTGGAAATAAGCTTGTATTCACTATGAGCGTTTGCCTAAGTTCCTCAAGACCAACTTTTCTGGCGGGGGAATAATCAATGATAAACTGCAGGTTACTAAGATACTCAGTCATATAGCTAGTGCCCCAAGCTTCTACTAAAGGTGTTTTTGAGGGTAGGTGAGCACATCCCTTTTTAACTTTATTGGAAATAATTGGAAACTGACCTAAACTTTCTCTGAACATTAGCCTAACTTACTCAAAAGTCTGGATTCCTTAGTTCTACTAGCTTCTACTACAGGTGTTTTTAGGTAGGTGAGCACATCCCTTTTCAACTTTGTTGGAAATAAATAGAAAATGACCAAAGTTTACTATGATCATTAGTCTAAGTTCCTTAAGAGTCTGGATGCCTTAGTTCTCACATATGATCTGGGAATCAGAACGGAAGAAAGGAACCCACAAGAAACCATAGGTTCCGCTCCTATTATCTGTTTTGCTGCTTTAACAACGCTGAAGCAGAATTTATTTTATGGTCATGCAAAAATCTAAGCAAGTTCAGAAACTACTCTAACAAAATGCTGTTTGATATGAAAGTTTGTATGAATATCCCATAGAATGTGTTTTATATAACTGAATTTGTTTTTATCAGCTCAAAGTTTTTGTTTTTTCTAATTTTAAACTTTTATTTTTATAAATCAACTAATTAGGATTATTATTCTATGTCAATGTCATAATTAAATTGTTTGATATTAAAGTCCAGCTTTATTTGAAGCACTATCAGCGGCAGTAGTAGTCTTAGTAAATGTTGGTTTTGTTTAAAATAGTTGTATTAAAACATAACAAAACTCATTTGTTTTTGTATCATTTTAACCTTGGAATAAAATATAATGGTTTTTCAAACAATAAAACTGTCTAAATGACTAAAATAGCAATGTTGGGTTATAATCAGTTTCTTTGAGTTTTTCGATAAACCCAAAATATCATTTCTTGTAATGACTACTGCAAATAAATAATCTAATATTGAGAATACTTTAAGATGCTGCAAATTTATAGAGTTTTTATGTAATATACTACTTCATTATGTTATTCAATCTCATTGTACATTTATTTACATGTGCAGTTTGGAAATAAAAGATTTTCACCGATGTGTTGAACTAGTTTTTAAAAGCTTACACTAGTGTTATATATTATGAAGATATTATCAGCAAAAGCAGAATAAAAGCTAACACAGTTACAAGAAGACAAATCCAAATTGCTTTTTTCCTTGAGAACAACACAATTTTCTTGATTTTCGCTTTGGAGAAAATTCACAAGGTCATTTTGGTATCTAGTGTTTCAAAATAAAAGATGAAAACTATAAATTGTATTACATCAGTTTCTATGCGGTATGCACACTGCTGCCAGCACTTTAGTTGCCATGCAGTTTGCGCACTTATTATTAATTTAATTTATTATTTATTGATTATTTCCTATTTAATAACATGAATGAAAAGAGGGAATGATTATTTAGCGATAATTTGTTGCCAAACCAATATTGACTGTAATAAGATCTGTGTCTGTCAATTTGACAAAAGCCTCGCTTTGAGGCTAGAAAAAATACTGCTTCAAATGCATTTGGAACTCACAACTTTCTGATGGTAGACCAATGCTATAACACCCATGCAAATCTCTTGCTTTTTGTGTTTTAAAATTGTTGGACCCATACTTGAGCATGTGGGCATAACTATCGCGGACAGGGGCAAATCTGCCAGGGTACTAATAGTAATAATAACCATAATACTGTTGGACAGGAAGTAATTCAATGGACATTAACTGACTCATAGATGAGGTCAATGTTTACATGAGCCACAAGTCATCAATGTGGTTTCTTGACCTTACTTGAACCCAGGCTAATCTGTTATTGTCAAACTATTGTTTTTACATCTGATGTGTATACACATTCTGGTAGAATTGCAAATAAGTCAGTTAGTCAGCATATACCTGAGAAGATATTTCCAACAGATACTTGTACTAATATAAACAGTAATTGTAGTGTTATATTCTTTTTGAAGGTGCTTAGATAAATGCTAAAAGAATCTATTACCAATAAATAGCATGCTGCTTTGAAAATATTTTCTATTTATGTTAAAAATTACAAACAATAGCTCCATTCTTTGAGCTTGCGCTCTGTTGAAAGCTTTTAATTATTGCTGAATTATAATTTTCAAACTAAAAGTTCAATTAAACAGGATTAAGAAGTTATTTAACTTTGTGAAAATTGGTATTTTTTTACTTTGGTGGTGCCATAATGATTATTTTTCTACCTTTACAAATCAAGGTGGCTACTGATTAGCAATATATCATACTCACTAAATAAGGATAATCCCAGAATAAGATATTGTGTTCCTATTGGTTCATCTCTAGTTTTTGCATGAACAATGTTAAGGCACTCGGTAAATTATTATTTTGCTAGGAAAATAAAATGGTTTGTATAAAAGTACGCTGCAACACTGATATGCTGTATAATATTGCTATAAATTATATTATATGAATTAATCTGTGCCTCTCTGCAAGTAGTTTAATGTTATTCAAAAAATTTGATAAAATCTAATGTTTCTTTTGGCTCCAGTTTATCAGGATTTATAACTCAAACATTTTTGTAAAATGTCAAGTTGAGTATACACCCAAAAACGTTTTTATCCTATATTTTTACAATGTACAAAACAACAGAGATGGCTTTAACGTAGGTAGATTAAGACTGGTCTCATTGATAAATTTGCACTTTTCAATAAGCTTCATAAATTTCAGTGTGTGGTATCAAAGTTAGAAACCTTAATGACTGACAAACTGGATGAGATATCACAAATGAAGAACGCAAGGGATAAATATTAAAGATTATTCAAACCAGCCAGCTAAACAAGAGCCTACAGCAACTACTACACACTAACAAACTTTATTATTCATGCACTCACTGTACCATTATAGAAATTAAAATTGGAATTGTCCAACCATTACTACTAAAAAGCTGTAAACACCTGAAATATGAGCTAAACATAGGAGTTGTCTGACCGATCCAGTAAAACCTTTTAAAATGACATCACAAATAGATTACATAAGGAAGAACATTAAAGACTATTCAAACCACGCCAGGAGCAGGAACCTACAGCAATTATTAGACAAACAATCACACTTCACAAATACAGCAATTATCATGTACCAACAAGTTTTACTATTCAAAGAACTAACCATGCTGTTAGAAAAAAATAGGGATTGTACAACCATTGCTACTAACATTATGTGAATACCTGGAAAAAGAACAAAACATAAGAGTTGTCTGACCAATACAGTACATGCTTTCTAAAATAAAAATAAAACAGAATGAATAACGAGTTCTGGATTACTAGCTAAATTTGTCATAATGCAAACTTATTCAATAGACAGTAGTAAAGAATAAAATTCTTAACGTATTATATACTAATCATGAACAATTATGATGACCACGACAAACTTTGCTGGGTTCTAGTAAAATTTAAATCTTGCTGAATTTTTTCAGTTCAGTAAGAGGGTTGTAACTTTTCATGCCATTGATCTCTTTGGTCCAGTGTAAGCTGGATGTAAGTTAGCAACCCCTTCACATCATTGGTCAAATTGTTTCTGAGTTTCCCTTAGGTACCTCCTTTATACTCTTTTTACAAATATTTTTTGCAATAACTGGAGCTGTCAAGATAGCCCATGTTCTTTGGAAAACTTTCTCTCTCATTTTATCTTAGCTGTAATTTGTTAAAAACACTCTAAATTACATAGGTTTCATCTGTCGCAACATTATTTACAGAAAAGAAAATTATTGAAATATTTATTTATAGATTGTAACAAGCTCAAAAACTCTGGTATTTTAACGGGTGCTATTGGCAACAAAGTGTTTGTAGCAATTTTACAGAGATATAGTGCTCAAAAGTCCAGGAGCAGAGAAATTACCATGATTATTGCAATTCTAAAATGAGTAGTATTTCTATTGTGCTATAAAGCTCTCAATGTCTGGGAACATAGGAGTTACCATGATGATTAGAATTGTAATACAAATTGACACCTAATACAGCAAATAGATAAACAGTGAATTCCATACTGCCTTGGCTCAATAAGCAATGATAAAATGCGATATAAAATAACTATCAAACATTAAAAAACCTTGGCTCCTCCAATAAGCTAATCTCATTGGCTCAAATATTTCAGCCTATCATGTTACTTTAGAAATAATGCATTTTATACCAGATGAAGACTAATGTATAGTTGTAAGTTATAGCTTAGTTGCAGTAAACCTAGATCAAGTAAGTTGCAGAGGTATAATACTTCAATTTGACTTGTAATTAGTTTTACAATCACTTCCTATATATGTGCGGACATATAGGAAATTCACTGAGACATTGTAATACTCATTAGAGAGTAACTGATACCAAACTAAATCATACAGAGTGGGCACTTTTTTACATGCCTTTTTGGCTCTTTTTCTCTTTGTCAAACAATTAAGTATTGATATACTTATAAAATAAACTATTTTCTGTCAAGGTACAAATTAGGATTACGCAAAGTATAGAGATTTCCAACATGATAAACTGAAATAATACCAATATTAAATAACTTTGTACCTGATTTATTATTTCAGTATTTTGACAACAAAAATATATTCTTTTGAGTCCTTGACTTTGGCTCTAGCCAAGTCTCTATAGCGTTAAAATTATATACAATTTCTGCTTGTTTTGAGTTAATTATGATAGTAGTTTGTGTGCTTTGTGTGACCTCATTTCCAATGGCTAATTTTAGCAACACCACAATGACTACTAGGCTGAAAGTCTGGATTACACGTTATATTGGGCTCGCAAATGCTGCTCCAAATGTTGCTGAACTGCAAGTTGCACTTCGAAATAACTCAGCCGAGGCTATTTTCAAACTGATTAAAGAAATTAGAGACGATGAGTGGTGTACAGTTGCATGGGTGGCACCGCTACGAGACCATGTAGATGCCGCACGCCTAATACTAGCTTCCTCAACCAAAGAAGCCGCCGATGAACTGCTTGAGGAGTAATGTTTAGATCCAACAGTTCTTCAGTGGTCTGTATGGTTAGGTAACACTGAATCCGTAAAATGTATACTCGAGTTCCTTTCTTTGGAGAGAAGATACCAAATTTTGGTGGTGAAAAATGAGGCCAACTTGATATCATTGGCTGAAGCAGCATAGAAAGGACACACAGAGATGGTCAAACATATGCTAGATTCTCTGACAGAAGAAAGGTATAACCTCTTGGCAGTGCGAGACAGCTTGCAGTGTTCAGTCATACATTACGCCGCCTATAGTGGTTACACAGAAAAATTGAAATGTATCGCAGATTTCATTTCACCAGATCAACTAGTTACTTTACTGCAAGCTAGAGATTGGATGAAACACACTCCTTTGGAAAAAGCACAATATCGTAATCATCAAGAAGCTGCTGCTATCCTTCAATGTTGCATGAATAATGCCTTAAACCCTTTAGAAGGGCTACCAGGTAAAGTCATAAGAAGGCATAATTTGTGCTTGTCAAATTTTACTTGACTTTTTAAATTAACTCTTTCCGTACCGTACTCAACTATATCATAGTAAATAACTAGTCCTATTGCAATAAAGCCATATCAACCCGTGTGGCTTCACTTTGTGATTAAAACTTTTAAAATTATTTTATCAAATTGTTATTTTTTATTAAAACAACCAAATTTCAGCTTGGTAACATTATTTTAAGACTTTGTACTACTATTTTAAAGCTAAACTGTGTGCTTACCACTCATGTGCAATTAGTAAAGGTGGCGAATATTTCATATTTTTGCACGCAAAAAATAATTGTTCTAAATAGCTACATGTATGCGTAAAAGTTTTGCTTGTCAAACATTGTTTGCATGCTAATATAAACTAGTTCAGCGATGTAGAAGAAGATTTGATATCAAGAGACATTGTTGAACGTACTGAACAGTCAGAAGCTAAAATGAGTTCAATTGAAAGCTACAATCGAAATGCAACTGACCAAGAAAGTAATGCAAATAAAATTTTAAGTGCCAACTTTTGTTTTCTCATGCATGATAAACTTTGCTATCGTATAATTTTTCCAATTTCAGTTTTATAATATACCATTTATTCGCATCATCACTGTTATCTAAACTCAGGGTTTGACAGATTTACCGTCCTAATTCATTTCCTATTGCACATAAAAGCCAGTTTTGGCTGAACTGAATAAAACATATCAATGAGTGCAATGATCTTTATGCAGCTTTGTTAAAAATAGTTATAAAATAAAAAACTTGCTTTAAAATTTGGAACAATGAACTAAAAAATTGAAAGTAAGAACAACTCGCGGAACAGGCTATAAGATATTTGTAGGTTAAATGCAAACAATAGATGCAAACTCATTGAGAAATTTCTGTTTTTCAATGAATATCTATTTTGGGATCTATGACAGCCTTTTGCATGTTAGTCCACTCCTTGTGATGCTGAATTGTTGAATTTTTTTAGCCTAGAAAATCAAAAGAAGAACAAGGCTTGACTGTTCCAAAGGATTGCTGTAATGTATGTATTTGAAAATTCATTTTGTCGGAATAGACAACCTTGCCAATACTCAATCAGCGTATAATTTATTGGCGGCGACATTTGCCATTCACACCTGTATTGTGTGCTTGGCAGTCTAAGGTGACCTAAAGGCTTTTAAACAGCTATTTAACTTTGTGTTATATACAATGTGATTATATCAACGTATTTCATACCTAATCACTGAACTATTAAACAAAAAATAGATGCATTATGCTATGAAATGTATGTTCTACAGACACAAGGTAGACAATTTCAACAAATAATGGTATTTTTTATTGAAATTTGATAAATAACAATACATACATATTGATAACTTGATTATAGGATTTAGTTATCAAGCTATACTACCCAGCGTTGCCCGGATAATAAAAAAATCTATGGACAGAAAATTTATTTTTATTTAACATACTGTATACAACATTTATCGTTCTAACTTTTAAACTTCATATCATGAGAAAACAATTTAAGCAGTTTAAATAAATGAAGAGGAAAAGGAAAACAGCTGTAAATTTTTTTAAGAGTTTTCAAAGAACCACAATTTCTAAATTACATATAATGAAAGAAGTGTCTTGTTGAAATAAATTAGGAAGAAAAATAAAACTGTAAATGAGTTTAAATGTAAATGTGAAATCATTAGCAAGTAATGGCTAAATATAATCTGTTTAGCTGTGATAACAATGAAAAATTAATACAAATAGATGGTTACAATAAAAAAGTCTTTGGACAGAAAATTTGATTTTATCTAACATATAACAATTTTTGCCACACTAACTTTTAAACTATATATCATGAGAAAAGTGTTTAGTGTGATTGAAAAAAATTAAAATAAAAAGTAAAAACAACTGTAGAAATTTTTAAAATTTTTCAAACGACTGTCACTTTTAAATTTCATATCATGAGGAAAAGGTTTTATTTACGCATACACACTAGAAGTTTGTGTACTCTGCGTAAAACAGTTGCATCTCATATATACATAAGCCTTAATTAGAACAACAACCATTTGATCCTCTTTTAGTGTAGCAAAACTTACTAAACAAAACTAAACTGTGCTAGATTGTTGTCTGAGATAGTATTACTCAACGCCCCTCAGTTCTTCCTTGAGCTGATTGCAATGTTTTTTTGTGAGTGAAATGGCTGTAGCATTTCTCATGGCGACTGATGGTGATATCATCTTGAGAGGTTTTGGTCGTTGTAGAAGATGATGACGCTCCCAGTCCCTTAGAAGATCCTTGCAAATAGAGTCAGGATAAACTCCTTTGTGGCTCAATTCAATAGTTAATATATTGCTGAGTATATGACTCAGCAGTGCTGAGCCATTTTGATGATAAAACAATCAAGTTACAGTTCTCATTTTCTGATTTCAGACAGTGAAAAGCATATGAAGTAGCTGCCTTTTTTCTATTTCAACTTGCAAGCATGCATGCAGCCTATGCACTCAGGCCTGTATTCCCTGGTTGCAAGTTGGGGCGGCAAATGTTAGGCGACTAGTTATGAACACTTGGGGTTTAGGGGGCGGTGTTAGCCTTCTTTTTCAACTCAACTGGATACGGGGCAGCGCCCCGGAGCTCTAGACCTTTTAGGCATCAACAACCCTCCAAGTATGCATAAATGCAATCAATTGTAAGCATTTGAAATTTATGTAAATATAAGGCTTATGGTTCACGGTAGGCAAAACTCTTTCTTTATTCAACGAACAATATAAAAACCATGACAATACAGATTTTTGTAAAAAAAACACTAAAAGAACAAGATTTATTCCTTTTTTATTGCTATAGCTTTTGTTCTGTCAATGTGTCCATGGCAGAGATCTTTCACAACTGATTCTGTATCTACATGTATTTCAACATCTTTATATATGTGTAATATTAGAAGATTATTTAGACGAGCCTGCCCGATAGTGCTCCCCATCACTGTTTTGATTTGCTTCAATGCAGAAAAAGATCTCTCACTCACTGCAGTAGTGGCAGACAAAACCATTAGATAGTGAGCCTCACCGCTAGATGCACTAGAGCGCAACTAGCGCTCGTTATTAATAGTTGGAAATTCCAAGTGAATGATCTTAGACTGCAATTCTTATTTCTTAGCCATCAAAAATTACAAAAAAGTTAAGGCAGCGCCAAGCCGCTGCAGGAAATATGGGCCTGTACACACTACTTTCTTTAATAATGACAAACCAGATCACTCATAATTTAACAGGGCGAAGTAATTATGAAATCATGACTGCGCGTTGTGAAATAGTACAACTGTATTTTTGACATTTTTACTAGAAATGGCAAGTTTTCAGTTTACAAAAGCTTTAGTTTAGTTAACTAATGCTACAGCAACCATTTTGAAGTAATCAAAAAACCTTCTGCTGGCTGTTTTCTGCTACTTTACAATTCAGCATCACAGGCACTGGACTATAAAGTTTCATGATTTGCACGCCCATGAATAACACAGAAATATTGCTAATAGTTTTGTATTGCATGTAATAAAACAACTATTGTTGCTGAATTAGTTTTATTCAACCCTTTTTGATTGTTCAATTCTATCATTATTTCATCAAGTAAAGTTTTTGAAAATTAGACCCTTTTTAACATTACCTTCCATAAGATTCTTGGTTACTCGTAATAAATATGAGGTTTATAGCTGAATTTTATACCACCTGATAGAGGAAACTTGACTAGTTATAATGGAAATTTAGTAGGTAAATGATCTCTAATGATTCTTTTGCAATAGTATCTTAAATCATAACAGTTTTCTGAGAAATGATCCGTATTTAAGTATGAGTCTGTTTACATTATATCAACTATTGTCAAGTATATAGAAGCCATATGCTTTGTTATATTTTGGTGCAAAAACAGCTGAATTCAAAAGGTACAAAGATTTTGGTTAATAACAAAATGTAAATTGTGTAAATTCAATTGATAGATTGGTTGTCAGTGCAGAAAAGCCTTTTTTTGTGTTGTTAGAATACTGCAATTTATTATGATCGGGTCTGCTAATAAACTACTCATACAACTGGATGACTGTGTAGATATAATTGTAATTGAGGTTTTCAACAATATAATTTTTATGACGCAGTAGGTCCATTTTGGAACTACAACTTTTATCAATAGGTTTTTTGCAGTGCTCGTCCGTGCTTTACACAAGGACAATGCATTATCCTGAACAAGTTGACAAGCTACTGCACTATTGGACCAAATGTTTAATAATGTTTTGTGAAAAGTGGTACGTGTGAGAGAGTTGGAATAATTTTTGCTTGGACAGATTTAATGACCGGCTTAGAAGGTATGAAATAATTGTTGGTTTTTAAGCATCAAATAAATGAAATGCTTGTTAGATGCAGTCAATGGTTTAAAATCACATTCCTAACTGTTCAAATTCCAAACATATTTAGCATTTCAAATGCCAACAATAACTTCAGTAAATATATGAAAACAAACATGGATACTGGATTCAACAGATTCATTTACATAAATTTATTACTCATATTTTTAAATTCAGCTTGTGTTTCCATGAATAATAACGCTTACCACTGCCATTATATGTAAGTATATATTCCCGTTATACAGATAGACACACATTAAAATAATTCTTAATAACCGGTAAAACAAAGCAAAGTTGTGGAATCAATGCACGCTTTGTAAGATTGCTAAGGCCAACAACCTTTAGCAGTTTTTGTTTGTTGGTGGTTGTTGGAAAGGAAGGAATTTAAAAATGGCAACAATTTTTTCTGTGAATCGCTAAATGTGTTAAACTTCTAGCTGACCAAGAAATGTAAGCTGTAGATGTAGCTGACTTAAAGTCTGGCTACACACACTTACGTTACCAGACAATACCATGACATTAGCTAGATCTGTCAGAATAGCTAAATAATTATAGTCGCATTACTTGTATTGTAACATAAGCTATCAACTATTTTTAATAGTGTTTCTGCAGCTATTTGATGTTATATATTTAGCTCATAGAGAAATGCTACATTTTAACGTAAAAACGATAAGCACCAAAAAATGGAGAGTAATGGCTTAAAATTTACCTGCTAAAAATTTGTTTTAATTCTCCTTACTACAAAAAAATGCTTTAAAATGTTTTATAAATCGATTAATCTATACTAATGATTAGCCCAGAGGCCAGTATCTGCGGCTCTTTTATCTCCTCGCTGCCGCTCCTAACTTTGAATTTTTTCTCTTTTACCAGATGTCAACTAATTCACAAAAATATAAAAGTTTTATCACTAGATTTTGTTATATAATTTAAAAAAATGTAAATATGGTGGCAAATCAAACATCGTTGCTTGTTATGCATCATTACTTCTGTTATAGTATTAGTACTTTATCACACGATCTGTAACTTTAACATAAAAGTACTGAAAAATATACTACTGGATTTGCCTGGAGGGCCAGATCGCTACGAAATACCTTCTGATATTATGTCAACAAAATTGGTTAAACAATTAAAAATCTGGTGAAGTAACCAGCTACTTAGGTTTGCAAAATCGTCAACAACACTACTGACAAACAACAACCCTAATACAGGTAAAACACCTTATAACAATTTATGCACCAATAAAACCATCAACATTTTTTATTGTTCTTTGCAAAGATGTAATTTTGTTTTTTCAGCAGTTTAATAATTATACAGTACATGCCACACTTTTTCGTTTTGTGGGGTAAACATGGTATAAAAGCATTTAAAGCTAAACCAAAAACCTTACGTGTCTTATATATATTTTTAATTGAAAATATCAAAGAGGGTTTGTGGCTCCCACTACGTTCTTCCCTGCGGAAAACGAGTCCAAATGACTTTTTTAGTGAAAAATAGTTGCCGACCTCTGAACTTGCCAAATGCCAGGTTTTTTAATACGGGTAATTAAAACAGTTTATAAGTGATGGCAGATAATGTAGTTGCCTGCCACTTGCTAAGAGCCTCGCACACTACCAAATACTAATTTGAGTGGGGTAGTATCCCTATTGCTAAACCTGCTAAGACAAGGCGTGAGAGCAAGCTTCAGTGACATTGCGTAACACAGAGCGCTATGCGATGTTAACCCAGAAAATGGCTCATATCGGCCAATGACTCTATTGTATCTTCCCAAGCCTAATTGGTTAGGATATCACCTGGTGGACATGAGTTTCTGAGATTAAACCTCTGGCAGTACAGACTTTTTATTGCAATATAACAATCGCTATAGCTGGAAAAACAAATGACAAACAATGAGATATATTTACTCAGAATACGATTACCTTGTTAAACAGTTTTTTACTTTACAAAATTGAACGGGATAACGTTTTTTATCCCACCATACACATCTTATTTTACTATCTGAATTAAACCCAGTTTTTGCCCGAGTTCAAAGTTGGAAGTGCTTATTACGCATTCCAAAATAACAAAAACGCCGAAATGCTGTCTGCGGAAAATTGTCCGCCTATATGTTATTTTCTCTTGACGATAAGAACTCTCTATGGTACGTACTGCACATTGCTGTATAAATGAAAATAGTCACATGAGTTGAAGCAAAAAAGAAGGATAGAAAAATCTGTCTTTTTTTACACTTCCTTGTATACTACCCAACACTTCCTGATACTTTCTAATCCCCTAGCTTTACTCAACAGCTTTATCAACTAGCTTTATCCACTAGCATTGCTCACTCATTGTAATAGCCATGACCACCTGCAACCGCTTTGAACTCGAACGTCAATATTGCCTAAGCCCCAAAAATCACATAATACAACACACATAGCACATTGCAACGTTACGTTTTAATGCAAATCATAATGAATAAATACACCATATATGCTGAAGTTCCTGTAGGTATAACTATAGTTACTAAGGTTAGCATACTATTTTGTAGCTAATTTTTAATATGTACCTAACTTGTATGAAAACTTGATAATTTTTACATTTTCCACCCTGTTCCCGTAAATCGTAGGGTTGAGAGTGCGGTCTCAGCGCACTAAACCCGTGTATGCTCGACGGATCTAAGTTTTCGATCTGTATTCTTTAACTTTTTATTTTATTTTAAAAGCCGCATTAAAATTTTTAAATTAATTATTTGAGGAGTTTTAAAAGATTTTATACTACTATTTTAAGGCTATAATTAGTCCCTTATACGCATGTGAAAAAAGAACACGTTGCTAGAAGTTGAATGTTCTTTATGGAAAACTTATCATCATGAGCGGGCGTGATATTTTAAGCAGTGCTAAAAATATTTGTTTACAGGAAGATATTGATTGGTTTGAACGTGGAGAAGAATGTGAGAAAGACGATGAAAGTAAAAAAGAAGATCAAAAAAGTGAATCGGAGTGCGAAAGTGAGAGTGAAACGGCCAAACGAGCGGAGCGAAGTGTGAGAGTTTTTATGATAAATGCATGTGCACACAACTTACGAAAATTATTCATCAACAATAAGACGAACCCTCGTCAAGAAATTTCATCAACAACCTTAAGCATCGTTTTGTAAAGTCGTTAAAGTATAATAATGTTACAAAACACATTTAAACCTATTTAAATATGTTACCAAGCCTTTGAAGGGTTACCACAAATTTTTAAAACTAACCCATCTGATCTAATTATACACAAATAGACAGATTCATTTGGACGAAAATCGCCACGAAACGCTTGAAAAACTTGGTTTAATAAAAGTTAAGACCGAAAATTGAAACGCCGAGCAACAGATAATAGAATGATAAAGTCTTGTGCATTTCACGAAAAAATAATGTGCACTTTTCACCAGTCTATAGCATTGTCGAATTGCCAAAGGTTTCAGCAATTAACATAGGAGTACAGAAATCGTTTCATTTTTGCCGATTTCAATTTTTTCATTTTCATTTGCCGACACATTTGAATACTTTCACATTCTAACTGATGTCCAAGGCAGTGCAAGTACAGCAAATGACGATGATATTTTTTTAACGCTTTTTATGAGATTATTACAATAATTAACCCTTTTACAGGTGGTGAGACATTAATGTCGTTTTGCGATATCGATCCTACTAGGTGGTGCGACATTAATGTCGATATCGCACGCACTACGTATTAAGACTTACTACTGGTCTGTCTTCGTTTTTCTAATCATTTAAATACGTTATAAAGTGAAAGAACGCATGTGGCGACTTGAACAACTAAATTTTAGCCATGTATCTTTTCGTTTCAACTTGTTTTGGGGCGATCGTTATCAAATGTCGTTCAATGTTTTTTTATTCAGTAAGATACTAAGCCTTTTCCACCGACTCGAATTTTATTCTTTTATGTGAACAAAAGAACTCGCGTGTATTGGTCTGTGTTTGTTATTCTATCAAATTAAGTACTTTTAAAGTAAAAGAACACATGTGAGGACTTGAATAACTACATTTTAGACATGTATCTTTTCATTTCAACTCGTTTTGGGCGATCGTTATTAATATCGATGTGTTTTTTTACTCGGTAAGATACTAAGCCTTTCAAAGTGTGGTTCTACTTGTAAAATGCTTTATTTGTAATATAAATTGTGTTGGTTCCTGCGACCAACACGTAGAGGCGACTAGGTCGGCTTACTCTACCGGTCAGCATTCACCCTTCACAGGGGCTGTATGCTGGTTTCCCGTGACCAACACGCAGAGGCGACTAGGTCGGCTTACTCCACCGGTCAACATTAACCACCTCACACAAGGGATTGCACCAAAGAGGTTTTATACTAGGTCGACAAGGTCGACCGGAGGTCGACAGTGTTTTTATGAGTCTATCCCCACAGCACAGTCCATAGACCAGGTCTTTGGAGATAGCTATATGCCGGGGTGGTTCTGGTATTGCTTAAGGTAGCAGAAAGAGTATGATTCAATTGCACTGCATGTATTGAACAACTACAAAGGGCCGAGACCCTGCCTTATGTACATGAAATTATGCAAATTAGATGATAAGACCAGCGTCTCTTAGGGGCGTGGCTAACAAAAGAAGGAAAGGGAACATAACTCCGGATAGAAACTGTACAAGAGGGGATGGAAATTTTGTGTTCCACCACAAAATACAGAATATGTTTTATTCAACAATATAACATTATCGCAAAAACAATCAATTTTTTCAATTTTTCTTAAAAATTTACATGTGTAAGGGTAGTTTAAATAGCTCATATAGGCACAAAGGGTGTAAAACTGTTTGTACAGTGCCTTGTTATATGATACAAACATATCATACAACCATAGTGTAGCAAAAAAATATCATTTCAATAAAGTTTCAGAGTTTTCATTTTTTTGAAAAATTAATTCACCCATGACGAGCTGATATAGGCTCAAAAACTCACCTGCGAAAGGGTTAACTATAGGTTTGGATGACTACAGAAAAAGGACTACGTAGTACAGATTTTCTAAAAATCTATATAAATATCACAACTTCGTGATATTGTTAGCTATGCTGTTTTGAAATGTAAACAAAATTGTGCATTGGTTTTATATTATTACCATGTAAATAATATTGGTTATTCTACTAATATA
Source organism: Watersipora subatra (assembly GCF_963576615.1). Classification (NCBI taxonomy): domain Eukaryota; kingdom Metazoa; phylum Bryozoa; class Gymnolaemata; order Cheilostomatida; family Watersiporidae; genus Watersipora; species Watersipora subatra. The sequence goes on from NC_088713.1 coordinate 44,495,374, forward strand.
AGTTCATTTTACTTCTAATATTGGCCAATATTGCATTTGTTTTTTTGCAGGAGGAGAGATATAAACATATAATCTTTGCCTTTCATTATTGCTATTTGTTGTATATAATAACACCCACCCCCAGTACACTACAGCTACCATTGCAGTTATCTTATTTGACTGCTAATATTGCATTTCTCAACCATCAGTACCCTTTCTTTTTTCCAATATTACTTCGTCGTGGGCTGTATGACATTGGAATTTCTAGGAGGACTCAGCTTCAGACATTATATTCCATCTAAAAGATCTAGATTTGAAATAAAGCTATTTGCTCTCTGCGATCCTGTCTCTGGCTATGTGCACAGGCTGTCTGTGTAAATCGCTGATGAATGAGAGCGAGCCGAAGGAACTGGTAGAGGAATCACTCACAACATAGTCATTAAATTTATGAGTGATTTACTAAATTTAGGTCATTGTTTGTTTATGGATAATTTTTATAATTTGCCAAAGTTAGCAGCTGAACATAAAAAAATTACACTCATGTTTGCAAAACTTTGCGTCCATACAGAAAAGGTGTCACTAAAGAATTGAAAACGTGTAATGGAAAAGTAGTTAAAAAAGGTGAGACAACAAGCTTTTCTAATAGAGAAAGTATGGTTGGCTGTTGGAGAGATAAAAAATATATTTCTGTAATTTCAACTATGCTAAAAAACATGGAAGTCACAAATACAGGCAAAGTAAATTATAAAGTGATAAAGTTTGCAAAACATCTGTTATTTTGAATTACAACAAATATATGAGGGAGTTGACAAATCTGATCAAAATTTGCATTGTTATAACGCTGCGCGTAAAACCATGAAATGGTACAAAAAATTATTTTTTTCATTTATTAGATATTTGTGTATACAATGCAGCCATAGTTTATAGAATCCATAGCGGCTGTAAAATAACTGACTTATAGTTTTGACAGAACTGAATTCATCAGATATTTGAATGCATCGGATCTTGCCGCAAGAACAGTATTCCCTGCGTATCAATTTCTTCCACTCGTCGAATAGTTCAGGATCCAGGGAATAGCCAAATAGTCCAGGGAAAGGTAAACCAGCAAAATTCAGAATTTATAAAAACTGCAAAAAGCGCGCTGATGAAAACAGCCTTAAGCGAAGTGAAACTAAATTTTAATGTCTAGTATGTGGAGTACCTTTGCGCGTGTCATGTTTTGATCCTTACCATACTAAATAAATTTATTAGCAATTTTATTTAGCGTCTGCAAATGCTTCATTGCTTTGTATTACTTGCTTTTGTACATACATTTGCTAAAACGCCACTGTCTATGTATGGTATTTGCTGTGCGTTTACAGGTTGTATTTTTTATGTATTTACATGTTGTATTTGTTGTGCATTTACAGGTTGTAGTTGTTGCAAACCGCCCTTTCAAGGGCACCCACATTATCAAAGACTTCAGTTCTCATATTGTTCTGCATTCTAGCAGTCCGTAATTTGCTGTTTGTGCTCGTAATAAATGCTGTCTCCTGTCTTGTGCTGCTTCACCAAATGTGCCAATGCAGGCTCACAACTCAATTATTTTTGTGCGCAATAATTTTTGCTACAGCACTCATGAATCTGTGCAAATTTTTAAACGCAAAATTGTTACATAAATCTAGTTTCAAGAAATGCATAAAAATCGGACAGCAAAAAATCATAACTATCAATATTTAGATCTCAGGTTGTGAGGCTTCACAAGCTGTCTGGAGGAAAAAATTAGTCTAGAAAAGATCTCAGCTTTCAAATGCTTATTCATTTGCAGTTTCATGCCAATTTGCACTAAGGTTATAGCAGAGTTTGAACAGCCATGTTAGGTCTTGTCAGCCATGTCGTGCACTGCTTCTCGACATGGTGTCATAAGAATTTCTAAGATCTGCACCCGCAATGCACAGGAGCACCTAACTCTACTTTGGATGCACTTGGACTATTAATTTTTTTGCTAAGTCTTGCAAACATATATGACACCATGCGAATTCTTATTATAAACCATTTTTTTAGAGCTATTGCTTTGAAAAAATGTATTTGTTATCGATATTTTATGGTAAAAAGCTGACAGCTTCGTCAAATCCTAATATTGAGCAAAATATTTACAGCCGATTTGCAAGAAATAAATGCCTGCCTGTAGAAAAAAATTCATTTATAGCTGTATACTAGTTTTCATGCCAGTTATAACCGAGTTTAGGCGACCATGTCAAGTCTCCATTTTTCGCTGGTCATTAGGGCCATGAGCTAAGAATTTTGAGCTGCGCTTCCGCATTGCAGCGAAGATCATAACCCCACTTTCAAAACTTTTGGATGACCAATTTATTTTGTAAAGTATTGTGAAAATATGAATCCACGAAAGTATTATTTATACCATATTGTCAATTACTTTTATTAATTAGGAAACGCAATTGAAAATGGCGTACAAAAATAAAAAAAATTGGTAGCTTCAACAAATTGAGACTTTTGCAGGAAAGAAATTGCAAACTATCTACAAAAAAAGTATCAGCTTGTAGGAAAATCTTTCAGCATTCCTATGCATGTTAATTTATGTATCTACCTCAATTTTGATAAAAGTTGATGCAGTTTTTATGCAGTCATGTCGAAGGCTCAAGTCGCCCTAGTAAATGCTCTGGTACGCTGTAAGCGCGCGGTCGCTAAAGGGTTAAACATGGGTAGTTTGCATGATATAATTACTATGGTTTCTATAGACGTCTACATGATTTTTTCCACATACGATGCCAGCCCTGGAACAGCTTAAAATCGTATCATAAGGGTACGTTGTATATAGATATGCAATAGTAATAGCTACTCACATTGCGAAATCTTCAACCCTTTAAACCCTAACAAGCATTTTCCCGGTCTTGCAAAGTGTGTCAGAATCCTTAACCACCATTTTTCCGGCCCTCACATGGCTTTGTTTACAAAAGCTGTTCCTAAGTAGCAGCGCAAACTAATCAAATTTTGCCCAGAAATTTAGACCAGAAATTTTACTTCCATTTGTAACAGTTTTCAAATGTCTTACCTACTTCCTTTGTTTTGAATAACAAATTTTATTATAATGATATCACAAAAAAATCAATACAACTTATTTGTTGGTAGGTCTTAAACATGTTTGATGCAAATAAAGAGTTTTTTGATACTAATTATAATTTTGTAGTATATTTTAGGTAATGAGATGATGTTGAAAAAGTGCTAAATGGATATCCTTCTACTGTAAATGTTGTTACGAGTTTTGTAAAATAATACAAACTTTTATAGTTTTAGCCAGAATAATGGTGAAGTACTGTTTTTTTCTGTTTGATGACATTTGCTGTAGCTTGTTCAATTTTTTTACTAGTGTTGTACCAAATATAGTTGTATTATAAGCATATTTAGATATAATTGTTAACAGTTTAAAAACTTTGGATCGTTAGACAGATTGCCCAGGGTTACTGAAACGCATTGACAAAAACGCCCAGAGTTCAAATGGTTAATAGAAATGACATGAAACGCTTATTTTGCTAAGTATTTAAACTAAAACGCTTAAAAATGTGAAATATTTCACCGTTCAAAAGACAGATATCTCTATCCTGTTAGCTGTGACTCAACTTTTTATTTATATAGCAGACAATAAACACAGGCTTTTGAAGCACCAACTTTGTACCGTCAACTGTCCGCTCTAACTCCTGCGCGACCTTCTTCAGCAAACATTCGCGAGATAAAAGCTGGAGGCAGTTTATCTAACACAGTTCTAAAGTAATAAAATCTTACTAAAGATGTAACACTACTATAACTGGTAGCTAAAACAACCAAAATATTATTTGCATTTCGAATGAGATAGACTAGAAACAAATGCTAGATATATTGTAGTAGTTATACTTTAACAATCATGTTTACACAAGTACACAAGTTTCTGACTTAGAGACACATTAAAATGTGCAACAGTGATATTACTAAACACTATTAGAGGTGGAACTAGACAGGTTTTTTAAGTTTGAGACGAGACTCGAGACACTGTCTTGTGAAAATTCGAGACTCGAGACAGTAAAATAATGAGCATTTGGTGATGAATTCACTACACAAGTACTAGCTACTTGATATATATAAAATTGATAAAACTATTTTTAAATTGAATTTTCAACTGGTGTAAATGATTTAAATACAACGATTTAATAGTGATATGCGTGTAGTTTTTGTAAACAAAAGTGACACAAACAGCTCTAAAATCCCGAAGTTATATATTCTAAGAGTTTTGAGCTTTATTGATCATAATTATTATAAACATATTGCTTTGTACGTGTATATTTTTACTATCTATTGAATAGGTCATACTTTTTAATGTAATGTGTAATCAAACCAATAGCCGTCGCTCTACAAAGAAATACTGCAACTAAAAGAACACACGATAACCCTTTCATCCTTATCGTTTCATAAATGTTAAGTTTTGTTTGTGTATTAACTGTAGTATGTGAATAATATTTAAATTGTACTCATGAAATTATATTAATTACTGTATACATGTACATGTATATTCTTATATTGAACTAACAATAACGTCATTGTTAGCCAAACATGGACTATGGTCGACACGGCCTTTCGTTTGTTACTCCGTGGCCGGGCAAGTTTTACCAGCGATTGATAGTATATAAAAGAGGCCCGAATTTTATGAAGGACAGTTGGTGTTTAGACACGATAAAATAAAATACAGACATTTTATCCGCCAGTCTTATTTATCAAATTGGATTATCTGAAAGATAATTAAATACTTGTTTAAGGTGTCTTGTTTTAAGGACACCGATCCGAACTACAATATATTAACAAGACCATTGTTCGGACTACATGATTAGACTCGGTAGTAACAGGTAGTAACGGATCGGGTATAACTTTAAAGACGGTTGCCCACAATCCTTTACAATATATGGAGTTGTCGCTACCGCAATAAGCCATGTTTTAACAACCATGCACAGGCGCTTTAGTACTATTTTCTGTCTCGAGTTTGGCAATAGTTAAGTCAAGATGAGACCGATACGAGACGAGACAGGTCGATACTCAAAACGTCTTGTGTCTCGTTCCACCTCTAAACACTATACTATATCTAGTAATAAATCTATAGATATAGTTTTGCTACGAAAAAACTTTATATTATATCTAGTACTACATCTATGTATCTTTCTGCTTCGAATTTTGAAAGTAGTAGGTTTTATGTTTTAGTAACAACCGACTTAACACCAGTGTTTAAATCAGTTTAAAAGTGGATGAGAGTACTGATTGCCATGTCATGGTTTTGCGTTAAATCCTGAATACACAGTTTGCAAATTCTACGCTTACATTTATTATAGAGAAGTTTTAAAAAGACGATTTGTACTTTACAGTTTAGATGGTTCGCATCATCAACATGATATATTCATCAATCTAGAAGCTGTCATTACGATAGTACAAGCAAAAACAAGCTGTCACAGCTCTGGAGTTTATTGTGAAATCAGTTTAATGGAGTATGAGACAAGCCCTGTTTCCAGGAAGTTCGCTTTTCATTATCTCTACAATACTTGTCAGGGTTCATCAGAAGAAAATGCTACAAACATTCTGGGCAGTGCCACTCCGCTTTGTTATGAAGTATGGTTTGTTTATATCATGCTTATTCATTTAACACTATGTTCAATGTAACAGCTAAATCAGATTTAACCTAATCAATTTAGAAAACTTCATTATTCCATTAAAATCAAATAGAAATTTTGCCTTCAAACTGTTTTTAAAAGGCAATATTTGGAGAAACAAGATTTTAGAATTGCTGACAGGAATAAAGATAAAAATTTTATTTGATAAGATTTTCAACTCATTCATACAATAAGTTCTTCTCTGAAGTTAAAAACAATTTACATTCTAAGTGATATGGAAAGTAAGTAAATAAGTGAGTATATACTAGTAAGTACATAAAGCCCCTCATGAAGACTTTATATACTTACTGGGTTTCCATGCTTAAAATTGATTCAGAGTTTCTTCTACTCCAAAGTTTGTGCAAAGACATCTGCTGTGAGACTAGTTTATTTGACATTACATAAATGCTCAGATTCAAACTGATACCACCCTGTTAAGCTCTTATCAGCAGGGTAAAAAATTTAGTGATTTTCATCACAACATCATGCGGGTATATCCTAACTACTACTACCAAAGATTTTCTGCTCAAACAACAATAGCGATATAATTATAATTTTTATTTTATCACCTTATATGTCAAATAACTGAACCTTTTGATTGTACAGATTCCCGCTGAACTGGTGCCAACATCTTTCTAGTCTTAACTCTTCTAGCGTAGAAAAAGTTTATTTTTTCTAAAAGCGATTGACATTTTTGCGACATTTGCAGTAATAACTTCATAGCAAGTAGTAAACTATGTCGCAATTTTTAGAGGATTGCTATAAAGACACAAAAATATAAACCAACTGTAAAAAATTTCAATATGAATCAAACCTGAGGTAGTGCAACGAGTGTAGAAAACATGGATCAAAAAGCGTCTGTTACCCGAAATCAATATTACTTTAAAAGTTTTTGTTTTAAAGAGTACATCAAAAAAACAGGAAAAAATCGATGAAGTGGAAACTTTGAATCAGTGGAAATGTAAGGTGCATGTTCATCGGTAGCAGACAACTCCGAATCCATTTAAAGCATGGGGACCCAGTAATTAAGGGTTGGGTGTTTTTCATTGAAGGCCCTCCATTCTAGTGTTGGCAATAAGGTTTCTATTTTTTACCACTAACAAATGCTAAAAACCCCAAGTTGGTGCACCATGTGTGTGGTTGTCTATTGGTAATGCGTGTGAGATTTGATTACCAGACTATAATAGGTCACTTAAATTATTATTGACTGAAACTAACAGCAAGTACATGTAGAACACAGGTACAATTTTTATCTTGGCAACTTAGTACATTGCTGAAATTTTAAAATTTTTTCGAATTTCAATATGTCGTACTATAGCATTTTAAACATTTAAAAATCATAATGTCTATAATCAACTTATGCATTCATGATCTATTGACAATTTTGTGACGCCTCATCAGGATGCAAATCCATGTGACTAGACCACATGACAGACATACAAGACATTGAAAGACTTGGTAGTAAAGTGTGACACTTGATGTTGGCTGACCAGCAGAAAAATGATATACTTGTTTGCGGCTTTTAATATTTCGCCTTTCATCTCTGTTAAATAGTTTATTTTTCTCAGATGTACTGCAATAATATATAAGACACCACAACCTGTTCTTTCAGCTTTTTCTTTCAGGTCCAAGGCTAGTGATCGGCATCTTCTACCTTTTTTTCAATTCGAGTGGCAACTTCCTCCAAAGCTTACATGTTCTTAAACTTGAAATAACGTATTATGGTAATTACCCCAGTAGTGTATTATACCAGGCAGCATACATAGCTGTCATAGTATATTGTTTTTAAACGGATCCAAGTAAAATATTTTTTAATTGATTTATATAAATTAACAGGTTGTTAAATTAAAAGAAGTTAAATCAACTAAAACTGCATTAATAAAAATATGCTGTGGGCAATAAATTTATCTATATTAATTGAATTGATATTAAAATTTCTTTTTTTGTAAATTTTGCCAACTACAAAATTATTAACTATTTTTGTCACCCGCTAACTGCTCGTTAACTAACATTTGAAACACTATCAAAAAATATTTTATAAATATAAACAATAAGTATTCTAATAACATTTTTAATTAAGCTAAGAAGCTTATATTTTAATGTAGGGTTGAAAAATTTTTATTAATTAGTAATAGCTTAATTATTAGTATTAACTATTTATTAAAGCTATTGCTATTTATAAACACCACATAGGCTACTAATGATATTTTACCATATTTATTTCAATAATTGTTTTTATATAATAAATCTAAATGATAAATCATTATCAAATAAACAATAGATTAAATTGTAACACATGTTTTAAAATAAATATGAATCATTTTTTGGTGTTTAAAAAAAATGATGTTATGTTCAAATACATATACTGTATATTTAAAAAAATATCAATATTCTTTTTTAAAAATTTAAAATTATAAAACAATTTAGAAATAAAGCCTGTAATTGAACATCATGCCACTTTATTTTTTTCTATAGTTGCGGTCAATTATAGGCAGCATTCAAATGGAGAATGGCGGTGGTATTTTTCAAATGGCTTGTCACAATTTTAGGATGAAAAATTTAGCCCTTCTAAAAACGAAGCGAATGCTGTCTGTATTTTGCCCTCGTTTTTTGGTGAAACGATATTAGACCTTACGGGTGCAATCAATTTGCTCACTCAGCCTTGCTTGCCTCCAACTTGTCAAAAGTCTCATCATGGATAACATTGAGAAACCGAGAAATATTTCTACCATCTGATATCTATTGCTTGCATTTAACCTGTAATGATCTTGTAACCTGTGTATGGCTTTGCAAGTTTTTTGAGCTTTCATACTACATTTTTTTCTAATTTTGAAAAAAATTATTATTTTTTATTCGCTAATGTTTCAAAAAAGCTTATTGCACTCATTGACATTTTTGCTACAGATTGCAGCAAAAACTAGCTTTTAATGTTGTGCAGATGAGTTACGAAGGTCAATCAGTTGTAATATGACATTACCGCAATGATGCTATCAAAGAATATGCTAGAAATATGCCAATTGATAAGTTATGCAATGCTAATCCATCAAATGCTACAAATATATGTTCATGAACAAGTGACATAATAGAACCATACTTGTATTACATGCAGAAACAAAACTTAACATTTCTAAAACCAAATATTTGCATCACTTGGTTGGATAGCTCTGTACTGATGGTTGCATTCGATGACACAAACATCTTATCGTTGTCCAATATACTTTACAATGTTATCCGACCTCAACTCTTCTTCTGAAATGCAAAACTAGTCAAAATTAGAGTCCAATTGTTTTTTTGGCAAGGCAAAACTTTTAAGCGTTGCATTCAGCACAACTGCAACGCTCGCTAAACGCAACATTTGGTTACAAACTTGCAAGTCGTTTGTTATATATGTACTGTATATGTACAAAGTATTAGAACCACATTTAACAAGGTAATATTATTAGTCTGAGACAGTTACATTTTATTAAATTTCTTTGGGTGTTGATTTCAAAGTTCATATTTCATCATAAATTTAAACCATTTTTAACGGGTTTTTTGAACTACGAAGACCGCATCAAAAAAGGAGCTACTATTAGCCTAAGACAGTTATTAATTAGTTTTATGGTGTTGCTTTCAAAGTTTTAATGAAATAAAGCAAAAAGCTTTAGAGATGGACATTGGGAAAATTGATTGTTATTAATGCAAATTACTTCTTATTAATAAGTTTTGTGGACACCTTCCTACTGATCACTTGATGTTACGAATTCGCAACGATTGAAAATAGTCAAAGTGGTTGGCGAATGAAGGTGGCATTACAATAGAGGGTGGCAATTTATTTTTCAGCCCTTCTCTCATAGTGGTGGTCAAATATATGTGGCGTTTAAATAGAGGTGGCATTAAATTAGAGTTTTTAAATAAAATTACTGTTTTTATGTTTGCTTTGCTCTATCGTTATTTGCCAAAAATAAAATAATATACAATATTATCTCTAAAGCACGTTAAAACATTTTATTAGCATCAGGCAAGCACATAGTATACAGTTTACTATATAAACAAATTATTTTACTTAAAGTTCACTACTAGTATTGGCATTTGTTCACATCATAAATTCGTTATAGAAAGATTCACGCAACAGTTGGGGATACAGTGAAACATGGATAACTCAAACTTCACGGGACCGAGTGAAAGTGTTTGAGTTATCAGAGCGTTGAAGTTATCAGAGCACAGTCACAAGTAAATGTATTTATCAGTAGATACATATACAAACTACATATATATATAAAACTAAAGTATAGGTTGTTTGTTGTAAGTTAAAGGGCATCTGATGTAGAGTTTTAAAGTATTTATCAGAAAGTATAGATATTTTTATACACTTGAGATTTGTGTGTTGTTTTAGGTGATGTGACTGCCAGAACTTTTAGATTAAAATTGGCAAAACCTAATCGCGGTTAAAACGCTCAGAAGACATTTTTTCTTATGAGTGTTTTACTCGAGATCAATTTTGCCAATTTTAATCTTAAAAGGTCTTGTCAGTCACATCACCTAAAACTGCAAACAAATCTCAGCCCAATAGAAAAATATCTATTCTTTCTCATAATTTTTAAAACTGGACATAAGTAAACATTTATGACCAATGCAAAAAAGCATGCTTTACATCCGATCAGTTGTTTCATTTAAAAAACTTGTCGAGTGTAGTCTGTGACAATGTATTTTTTTGACAAAGATCAACAGTGTGACTTATTGTAGAAATAGATTTTAAACAGTTATTATAGTCCTTAAAAACTTGTTAGTCTTTTCTAACAAAATTGACTCATCGATAGGTACGCCTTCACTACGCACTTGTCTAAACTAAGTCAATAATACACCATCCAAATCATCGTGCGACGTTGAACGATCTCTTAGCCTTGATGAATTTTGGTCACATAACGATCTTATTCTTTCTTTTTGTTTAATCCATGTTGACACTGTACTTTTTGGAAGATTTTCTCTTTTTGATAATGCTGATAGCTTTTGTCCTGTTTCGATTTTTTGAGTACTTTATGATTGTCAGAAGGTTTCCACGCTTTTCTTTGCTTGCGCGATGCCATCGTAAAGCGGATGTCTGTTGTAGCGGAAGCCAAGCCACGAGCCTATTTGTGAAATTTTATCTTTATGTATCCGCATATAATCACTGTTACAATATGTATTTGCATGCTGTGTCCATCTTTATTAAATTTTTATTGCTAATACTTTCTAACGTTTATAGCTTGGCCGTAAATAAGCGAACGTCTTAGCGACCCTATCAATCATTATACGAATTCTTTTTCGGTTCCATTATACGGTACGGGGGAAATTATATGTACACTACGCGTATATAAAGCGCTTTCGTTAAGAAAACAGAGTAGTCGCAGCTCCGCGACTAGTGGAAACTCCTTCGAAATAAATTGAACGGAAACCACGTTTGTGAATTCGGCAAAAAAACTGTTCGAGTTCACGGTGCCGAGGTCGAGTTATATAAAGCCATTTATCATTGCGTGGGAACGGACCAAGCAAATCCATTCGAGTTAACCATGTGTTCGATATATCCGAGGGCGAGTTATCCATGTTTCACTGTATTTACAATTGTCACACTTTTTACATGTCTTTATCAGTATCACCACACTTACATAAGAGTACAGCCAGTGCATGTCATTGAAATCCATAAAGAACAGCTTGCAATAATCTTGTCAGAAATTTTCTGCATGTTCTATTTTGAAAATGCAGTATACAACGCTTTCTAATTGGTTAAAGAATTTGACCTGGATAACCTTGAATCAGCACTGCAGGCATGCTAATCGTAGTATTAAGTTTGCCACATTCGCAATTTTATTTTTTTGCAGTATTTCAAAACCAATAACTATTTAAAAGCTAGCTGGAAATGTTAAACTTGCTATTTTACATGGCGTTTGTTTGAATAGAATATTGACACGATTGTAATCTTTTTTACCACTTGAACTATTATTGTGACGGAAAATTCCAATGGCTAGCGAGACATTGTATTTAATGCGCTAGTAACTGCAACAATGGTCTTTTGAGAATAACATGCTTGTGAAATATATTTGAACTGCAACACAAGTATTTATTTTTATCTTTGATGCAGAGAACAACAGTAAAAACCGAATTATACTTTCAAACAAATGACTATAGTTGCCTAACCAACCAATAAAACATTTAAACAAACTTCAATTTTATGTTAACTTTTATTAATTTTGACAGTTTGCAAAATAATAATTGTAAAAACTGTGAACATTATTTTTTATGTACAACCACATGTCAGTTTTATCTTTAATAGACTTCGAAATCTTCTGAATTTCCTGAGGAAATATTTCCAACATATGAATAGAACATCCAAGGTGTAAACATAGGATCAGTTGTAAAAATGTCTTATTGTTATAAACATTGGTTGCTAGATTAGGCTGTACAGCAAGAAAGAATGTCAAATAAAAATGAATGTAGTTTGATAGACAGGTTTACAAGCTGTTGAAATCAGAGTTTACGTATTATTATTAGTTTTATTTGTATATTTAATACTTCTTTTTTCAACCTGCATGTTTATACCTACGGTCTTGCATGGAAAGTTATTTGTTACCTAAATTCCTGTTGCCCTTATTTCTACATTATTTTTGTTGCTTTCTTATTCTTTAATAGTCTTATAAGTTATTTATCACACTCTTTTCATTTACTTAAATTTTTCTTCACATTATATAATTATGTTTCTGACTAACCAAACATTTCTTTTTGCACACTTTAGGTTGCTTGGAAAAACCAAAGACTCTGCAGAAAATGTTTAAACACTCAATGTAATGATGGTTATGAGACCTTGCTCCCACCTCCACTAACTTCACACACATGCAGATATGATGACTTAAACAGTATGTTCTGGTTGTCATAATAAACTTACTTGCAGAAGAAATTTAAACTAATTAATTAAAAAACTTTTGGACAGATTCTAACGGATGTTAACACATTTTTGTATTTTGAAATAAAAAGGTAATGTTTTCTGGGGTTACAACTTGAGTAACACAAATCACGCTAGACAAAGAACTAATTTTTTTGTATGAAATAATCAAAGGTAATGAATAATATTTAAGATCCCAATACCTTATTTTTTGACTTCAATATCTGATTGCTGTAGACTCGAAAAGTAAATTTTCGATGTTTAAGGAAATGTCTACTTGTCTGAGTTTAATAATCTATTCACTAGAAGTTTTCACTGTTTGCAAGACACGGCAGCAACTGAGCAGTAGCAGTGAACACTTGTACAGCGGCAGCAGTGTGTTATACAGTTGGATAGGGGCAGCAGTGTACTATACACCTAGAAAGATGCAGCAGTGTGCTAGAAACTTGGACAGGAGCAGCAGAGTGTTATACACTTGAACAAGGGCAGCAGTGTGTTATACACTTGGTCAGTGGCAGAAGAGAACTATGCAACAGAGATATTTGATTGAACTGTTAGTCAGGTGAAAAATATGGATAGAGACAAAAAACTGATAACAATTTACCATGTGCTTCCCTCAATTAGCAGTTGTACACACACTGTCCATCAGCAGATACATTTATATAAGAGGTAGAAACATGTATCTAAATGAAAGTGTAAAGATTGATAAAGTTATCAATGAACAGATAAATAGTAACTTGATTTCAGGTTCAGTTTTGACGATTTTGTTAATTGAAGGACCGCTAGAGGTCAGAGAAAAGAAGTAAAACAGAAAGGACTCAGGAATATAGAAAAACTGGGAAAATAAAAAAAAACCATTGTCTGCTTGTATAATGAGTTAGAAAATATGGCTACAAAAAGTACATTCCTAATAAAAGTTACAAGGCGATCATCATTAAGGAAACTGGTAGCAGAACTTGTAGAATAGGTGGTGAACAAGATGAGACAGGGATGCGCTAGCTCAGCGAATTTAAAAAAGTTGGCAAACGGATAATATAAGAATTAACGTGACTATATCACTTCAGTTTTTTACTGGGAATGGTGCGATACACATCGATTCCAGAAAAAATAAGCTGGTTTGACAGTCAAGCTGAATCAGTGCTAGTAAACGAAAGTGTGTAGATTTTGTGGGAATTAAATATAACCTTCAAATAAAATTAAAGCTGAAATAAATTAAACCTTAATAAAATAAATATAATATGTTTATAGAGGATAAGAATTTAAGTATTATGTTAGTGGGTAGGCTAAGATCAGAAACACTGATTGTTGAGAATGTTGTTTCTGATGATCTCTAAATCAAAGATGAAGATTTAGACAAGATGGAGAAACACTTTTTCATTGCATTGGAAGTAGCTTGGAGGTAAAAGACAACAGCAAAAGTTATCCAAATCCCAAGTTGTATCAGTCAGGGCCAAACATCGGGTTTTTAGTTAAAAGGCAATACTAAGAATTAATATGAAAAAAATTTTAATTGGTACAACCGATAGCGCTGTTAGGATTGGCTAGCATCCTCAGGAAGGTCCTGTTCATATCATCATGGTGAAACTATGTTAATGACAAACATAATATTAACTTAAGCTGTGATAACACCAATAATAATATTAAAGCTGGTAATTTTAGAGTTTTTAGAGACTTCACCATGACAACCGAGAGTTATTGCTCTTACAATGTTTTCATGGTCACTTAATGCTATGTGTTTTAGATCTGAGCAGCCCCCTGCACACTGCGCTAGTCCTTGTTAATGACACACCAGTTGTTGTGATTACTACCAGAGGAAATGAGCTTGACTATGAGTCTGTTGAAATAACACTGAGAAATCTTGAGTATCAAAAAGTCATAAACATTTCATGCCGTAAGTCATCTAGAATCACAGCGTCCTGAAAAGAGAACTAATAATAGAAATACCAAATTAATAAATTTAAATATTGAAAGAAGTAAAACTCATATTTGTGAATAGCAAAGGAGTTTTGACTTTTAATAATAAATTTTAAAGCAAATGAAACCCTACCAAATAACTTTAGCTTTTGTTAGCTTTTAACTGAGAATGAAAATAACATAAAATATAACTTTACGGCTATTAGTTTTTCATATAAAATAACGGATGTTGCAACATTTTTTTGCAATTATCTTCTTTACCACAATAAATTCAGTGATTAATTGAAGATGATAAAACTTTGACCTTTTGCCTTTAGCATTTACTGTATACCTTTAATACTGGTAGGTATAGCAGTACCAGTTCCTTCTTTGTTAAAGGTAACACATATTATTATTAAAATACCTAAATTGGTCGCAACCTCTTTATAAAAATATGTTTTGTTTTTAGTTTATTCACCAACTTACAAAAATTGGGCATGTGATAAATAAAATATTTTGAATTTTTTCTATTGAACTGCTAAACACAACAACTTTGCATTCATGATTTGCCCAATTGGCATATGTAAGTAAATGTATTAGCAAAATTTTATTATCGGTTCATATAAAAATAGCACTCATATTGAAATGATCCTGGCCTTTATTTAACCAAATCATTTCCTTTGTTTAGCAAGCTTGGAAGTCATTCAGAGGTTTTTATACAGTCAAATGAAGTTGTCTACACAAGCCCCGCTAATTTACTAGGAGCCAACAGCTACTCAAGAAAAAAACCATTATAAATGCTGTAGATGTAATAGCTAATACAATAGAATATGATACACCTAATTGAGCCATAAACCATATGCTATAGGTATACATAATCTAATGCAAAGCAAGCTTAAAAATATGTGGAAAATCTACTAGCGCATCATTAAATTTGTAAAAGTAATATGGTTAATGTAATAAGCATTATTACAAATCAGCTGTTTCAAGTGTTGGTTTGATGATGTCACAATAATTTATGATATCCCATAAAAACAAATGTAAAATATACTTACATTTGTAACAGCTATGGTAATAATTTCTACCATTCCTAATTGCTGGGATGCAAAGGAGAGGCTCACTCTGAATATGTACAAAACATAATGCAATGAACTTTAACGTATGTTGCATCTGAGACATACATTATGAAATTTCCTATTAAAACTCAGCGCAACATTAAATTTGTAAAAATAATATGGTTAATGTAAATAGCATTATTACAAAGTAAGCTGTTTCAAATATTGGTGGGGCAACATCACAATATTTTATGATATTTCATTAAGAAATACGCCAAATATGTTTGCATTTGTAACAGCAATTGTAATAAATTCTCCGATTCTTAAGTGATTTGATTCAAACAAGAGGGTTTCTCCAATTATGTATAACATCGATTGCATAAAAATATGTATAGGACAAAACTTTTATGTATGTCGTATCTAAAACATTAATTAATAGTGTTGGTATTAAACCCAGGAAAATGTCTATCAGGAGAACAAACAATGTAATGCATATTTACATTTGCATGTTTATAACCAGATATTTGCTACAAGCAGTAATTGCAGCTAGATTTGTAGGTTTTTCCAACATCGCGATGGGAAAGCCATATTACCATAGCAGAACGGCACCGCAAAATAGAAATATAACAGATGGAATTACATCTTATTATTGTGACTCAGGATTATCTATCCTAGAAATTGAAAGTTGGTGGCAAGTTGATCTTCTGGAAGTGCACAATGTTCGGAGATTGAAGATTTACTATTATTCAGTCAAAGGTGAATTTATATCTAGTTTTAGGACTAGGAGAATAGACTTCATGTTTAAAAGAATTCAATGAGATATTTTACTACTTTACATGGAAACACCCCCCTCTGAATATATTTTTAATTCAAAGTTTTTATATATTTTTAGATATACATATATATATATATATATATGTATTATAAATGTGCAAACATATATTTAACTGTATATATCCATTTATATAAGTATATATACACCGATATATATATTTGTATTTACACAAATATTACTATATTGATGCAAGTATATGTATACATTTATTTATATATAAAATACTGGTACAAAAATTTGTGTTTGCATTGCATGGGTTCGACGGTCAAGGTTATCAAACCAATGAAACCATGAACTTGTTGTAAAACATATAGTTGGCGAATAAATTAATGCTATTAAATAGGTTAGTGAACAAAATATTTAAATCTTGTTTGATCAATTATTGATAAAATTGTGAAATTATTGGAAAAACATGAATGATTCCTAATTAAATACCCAGAACGTATTATCTTTCACCATGACTTCTTGTTCTCGCATCCAACATAGAACGCTAGTCCCATTAACTGGTATTAATTAGTATTTTGAGAGCAATCTTTAGACCCGAGTTCATCGATCATAAAACACAAAGTGTGGAAAGTCTTACATCGTCTTTTCGCAACCGCTCAGAACTCCTACTAAACTAATTTTGAGTTAGCCGATGAAAAATAATCTATTTTCTCTAAACCAAGATTAATCATATCAAAAAGAACAATTATCTATGGGTTGAAAGTCTTTTGACAACCCTTGGGGCAATTTTTTCTGATAAGCTTTTCGCCGCTTTTATGGCCAAAATGTGTTTCCAGTGTAATGTAGTTAGAGAGTGAACTATTAATGTAACTACCTTATTGTGTTGTCAAAAAGTTACTTTATCAATGAGTTAAAAATCAAACATAAATGTTTATTCAACAATTGCACTAACAAAGCAAACAATAAACATATCTCTTTGCAGCAGGGAAAGATCATTTTAGTTAGATTTTGAGTCCTGCTGTATAAACGAGTGATTATTTTGAAGACTATGGAGTTGATCATTGAGGCTTGAGAAAAATTGTATGTAGAAGATAACATGTCACTAAAACAATAAAAACAATTGTTTTGTTTGAGCTGTTTAGCGTTTTATAATTACATTTCAATTTCTAATTTCAATTGTTTCTCGTTAGTAAGTATAAACTACAAAAACATGTACATATATGTACCATCTATAATAAAAAGGAATGTTCGCCTAAAGTTGTTCATGTTCGCGTTGTTTATTGCCTAAAGTTCCAAGGTCAGCGTACCTTTTAGTACTTATAGTTACAGTATAAACATTTGCTTCAGAAATAGTAAGTGTAATAGTTTTAAATTAATATTATGAAATGGCTGTAATCCATGAGTACTTCAAGCATTGCATTAGGAGACGTGAAAAGTAAGAGAAAAAGGTATATTAGAAAAATACACCATTTTATTAGTTTTTAGAAAAGCTCTTAATTGAAAACATACCTCAAACAACCTAAAAATCAAAAAAATTGTCAATTTTAAAAACTCACCTTCTCT
The DNA here is from genome assembly GCF_963576615.1 of Watersipora subatra. Classification (NCBI taxonomy): domain Eukaryota; kingdom Metazoa; phylum Bryozoa; class Gymnolaemata; order Cheilostomatida; family Watersiporidae; genus Watersipora; species Watersipora subatra. The sequence goes on from NC_088713.1 coordinate 44,513,203, forward strand.
GACCGCATGCAACTCTCAGAGACACTTTCGGGCAGAAATGAACTTTTAATGTAGACCTTTGAATATCAGGATTCGATATACAAGCGCTACGGGACAAGCTGAGGCAATGAACTTTTGACCTCGTCATTGGATAGTCCACAAGCATATATTTACCAACATTCAAAGCTTTTGCATTTTGGTAACTACAGGTTTTTGACCAATCCAATGACGAAGTCCAAAGGTATCCAAAGTCCCGATATCCAAAGGTCTACAATAAAAGCTCGTTTTCGCCCGAAAGTGTCTCTGAAAGTTGTAGTGTTTGACTTGACAATTTGTTTTGGTTTTTAGGTCATTTGCGGTATATTTTTAATTGAGAGCTTTTCTAAAAATGAATTTGATGGTGTACTTTTTTGTAATATGCCTTCTCTCTTTCTTCTCACTGCCGCCAATTGCAACGCTCGTAGTACCTGAGCGGTTATGATTAATTAAAGCAGAATTGTCTGCTCACAAAACACTTTAAAATTATTTGGGAAAATATTATTCTCAACGTAATCAAAAGTGCATGTTAGTGGTTCTCCACCGATAGAATTTGTTAATAGAGTATTAACCTGTTGAGCAGTTTCTATGGTAATTTATGAACTGTAGTTGATCTCAACAAACTATCTCTGAGCATAATGGTTTTTTCAGGTTACATCAATCCCACTTTTTCATACTTCACAAGTTTGCGCAAATCCTCAGGCAATAACCTCTTGAATGACGTGAGCAGCTGGAGTCAGGTTAAAAATTGTACTGAAACTATTGGGAATCCAATAATAAAAGATTGTAAACCACCAATAAGGTTTAGACATGTCAGAGTTGCTAAAGTTTCTACAGTTGAAGTGTCATTAAATGAGGTGATGGTGTTTGGTAAGTAGCAATAAACTTCAAAGCATTGAGAATGCGTAAGTGACGCTAGATTAGTCAATTTTCAAAGTCTGCAACCGCCATGTAGTAAAGACCTGTGAGTCTAGACCTCTTCGGTAAAGGGTATTTAAATGAACTCAAAGCTTTTAAGTTGGGTCCTTTAACTCTCGTAGTAGTGTCAAATAACACTAGTTTATACTGTATGTAGAGTGCATGAATTGATAGCCTAGAGATCCAATTGATGGATTTTTTTCTCAAAATACATAAACGGTTTATTTAGAAATTGACATATGGATTGCAGTCACAAAAACCATGGTTAAGTCACAAATCACGAAGTTGAGTGATCCGACTTTGAAGTTGCGCAAACTGAATTTATAATATTGGTAAGGATTTTTGTAACACATGCATCTGGACCAATCAAAGAGTGATCTTCCCGAACATGAAGTCAGTTTAGCCAATAGAAGTCTTTGACCCTGAGAAAAACTCCTTTAAACCCTTTGCTATGCTAAACAGAAAGTACCAAAAATGGCGTCCGATAAATATAATCGTTTCTTTTTTGACGATTTTAAAGATAACTTTGACATTTTGGACACATACAATGAGTACTTCGGTATTCCAACTGATGTCAAAAGCAGTGAAAGTAAAGGGAATTACTAGGATATTTTCCTAACAATTGTTACAAGATTATTACAATATTTATTTGTAAGATTATTTATCCGAATTTACAAGATCAAAGTATATAGTGACTGATGGTGTGCAATATGTTACTGTTGTAATTTTTCTAAAGATTTTGTTGATGATTTGGCTGTGCCCATTAGCGCGATACTGCCAAGCCGTTATCAATATCTGCCAAATTAAGTAATAAATTTTCTTATAAATATACAGCTATTTCTAAGACAAACAGTTAAAATCTTTTTAGATTTTTAAATTCAGCATAATTTTTTGGATATAAATACATAAAGCTAGATAAATATCACATCTTCTTGATATTGGTTGCTATGACGGTTTGAAATGTAAACAAAATTGTGCACTGGTTTTCGTTTCTCAAACTTTAACACCAGTTTTCTCGGAAATATGTTGTCGCGCTAATGGTAAACGTGCATTCAGTTTTTTTGACCATAAAATCTGCTGTAATTAAGCTGGAATCAAAACTCTTTTGCAAAATAACTTGGAGAACTTTTTCCTACTGCTAGTGCAGATAACTCTAAATCTTATAATTCCAACTTAACAATAGTTTCCATGATCATGACACATATTTGAGTCTGCATAAATATTATTAGTTAGATTTGTATTTATCTGTGAGAGTCTTTTCGGATCAAAACAGATAAACTTCTCTTTGTTGATGAAGCCCTTATCATCCTTCTCATCTGCCCATAGCTTTGTGTCTTATGGTGTTGAGTTGCCTGCAGCCTGCTGGTAACTACAGGTTCTTGCTGTAAAAGTTTGTGGCAGGTGACTGATGATCTCTCATCTTTTGAGTATGGTCCAACAGTTTTATTGCCCTGCTTGGAAATTGTGGTAAAGAACGAACGGGACAGGCGCCCTCTTAAGGCTGGAACCATATGATACAGTCATCAAGCTGAAAAAACCATTAGCAGTCATAATTTCTATAGCAGGGTGAAATCAAGAAAACTCAATATTCTACTCCTGAAGTTTGTTAGGGTCTTATGAACATATCAGATAGCTCAGAAAGCTATGAATTTTATGATTAATAATAAAAATCTTACGTAGCAATTCTCAACAAAGCTTAAGCTCTTCATTTACTTGACGTTTGAATAGACTGACAAACTGACAGACATTTCATAATAAAATGGAACATTCTATAACACCACTTAAAGAGGTTTCCTAAGAAAAGAAAGCATTAATTGTATCAGATTATGTTTAAAGTCTGTCTCTGAACAAGATTACTCTTTGATGTGAGGTAATTATATTGTGACAATGTTACATCTTACTAATCTCATCATTTGAATTCTTTACATTTGTCTATAATTTTTAAAGTATTATAGACACTTTCAAATGTCAAGTCTTTTGGTGTCAAACAATTTGGTTTGCCTCCACGTTTTTGACATATATCTCAACTTCTGAGCAATGGTAGATAGTTTCACGTTTGTGATATTAAGCCCTATTGGAGCATCTGCTAGGTTTATGTGAGATCAAACAGTGAAAAAAAAGGGAATGAGGCTACGAGGGTTATTGAGACAAGATCTTGTCAGCCACAAGAACTAGTCCAAGTTGTTGAAACCCAGTGTCCCAATTGCCAAAACTCAGGCTACCATTGTGGCTGACAAGTTCTTGCCAGCCACAATAGTAGCCAATATGTTCCGTATTTATTTGAGCTCTCAACTCAACTTCTAACCCCTTCAATGACACACACATTTGATTATTTTGTGTTAATAAAAATGTGGTATCACTTGACTTGCACTATGAGTAGACCTACAAGTTATACAACTATGAAAAAAATTTTCACCTGAGCAATTACAACACCCATTTTTAAACTGGAAACATAATTATTTGATTTAGTACTTTTTTAACAAGAAGAACGCCAATCATAAAATAAAGCTTTTCTCATTTTATTTCCTTGGGACTCGAAGTCCTTTTTTATAGCAAACTACTGAATGCCAAGCATAGCCTTGAAAATAAAAAGGTTTGTGCACACAATTTTTTTTCTTATTTAGCATAGCCAACAATTAACATTCAAACAATCACAATTTAAAACATAAGAAAAATTTTTTGCCTGGTTCAAAAGAGTTTAGAGAAAAACTAAAACAATTGTGAAGGTGTTTAAATGCGAAATACTTAGTAAGTAATGACTAGATAGTTCATTCTACTACAATGATTATCCTGAAAAAAATGATGCTGATACAATTAAAACCACATGGAAAATAAAATAAAAATGATGAGTATTTCAAATTAATAGTAACAATAATTACATAAAAGTGTTTGTATAAATAGTTATCATTGAAGAAAATAATTTATTCTTCAAAATTTGGAATTCAGTGGTTTCTCTCGATACCAAATTATGGGTGAAAATGAGATATCAGTTTTTAGTGATAGCCTTTAAAAGACAAGAAGTTTAAACTGTGAAATGGTGCATTTGAAATTAAAACAGCACATTTAAAATTGACGATTAAAAAAACTTGGTAATAGTTATAAGGCTTTAAAAAACATAAATAAACAAATGGAAAAAATAATAATAATACAGAGTAGATACTTAAGTTTCTATTTTGGTGATATTGATAGATATGATTGTCTGGAGCAATAAAACAGTTTATGTGGTAAAACATCTTCCTACAGACTTGATAGTTTGATGTTCTTATCTAGTGTAAAGCAGTTTTTTGCTACATTTAAATAGCTATAGCTATTAAAAAACAAAATACAGGCAACAAACAGATAAACACTGAGGTTTACATATTTGTCCAGAGGCATCAGTGAATCTGGCCATTCTAATATAGACCACATTTTTTACTAATTAATGTTTTTCAGAAAAGTAAAATAGAGTTCAAAAATATTTTTGAACAATATTAATACTATTTACATTTGTTAAAACTAATTTATTGTAGGAAAAACTTCAGATCAATTCCATGTTTTAGTTACAGATAAAATTAATAGTTCTCAAATTATGATAAAAATGCTAACCCTTGTTAAAGTACCAAAGTTCAAAAATTGATTCAGACCCAGCAGAGACAAAATTGTGTAATTATTTTGTTAATAAACTAATTTCCTTTTCACGACATAATTACATATTTGAATTAACTAATATTTGACATAGACACATATATTTGCCACATATTTTTACCTACTCATTTTATAAACAAATTATTCACCAAACTAATCAGCATTAACTTTTTTTAATTTGCTGACTTCGTAAAAATACCACAAATATGTTGCACAATGAGCCCAGCCACTTTTTCATTCATTTTTGAAAAACTCCCAGCGGGTCTGAGTCGGAAAAGTTATCCATATTACTACAGCTTATTGCATTGTTATTTTCAATGAAAATAAAAAATGATTTCTTTCAGTACTACTATTTTCAAACAAAAAAATCAATCAAATTCATTGATAATAAATTAATAAAGATTAGTCCCTGTAATGTGCCAGACTTGAATGGTCACTGCTGAGATGAAGTTGCGGTAAAAATAAAGTTTCTGGAAAACGAAACTATGCTCAGGATGGGTTGTTAACATAATTTTATTGATTCATGGCACACAGATATTTGAATTATTTATATAAGTAAATACACAATATGCTAACAAATTAACTACTCACAAGTTAGAGAAGACTTGTACAAAGCTTGTTCAAGCAGCACAATGCAGCTCTTGGCCATACGCAAACGCTTTGATGAGATTTACTATGCGGTTGTGGTAGCTAAAGAGGTATGAAAAAACATAAAATATTACCTTATTTAAAATAGTCTAGAATTTTGGAGGCCTCGGTATTGGCTTTGGCTTATCTTTTTATCATCGACATATCTAATTTCCAAATCAGTAAATTAGCTTGAAGAGCCCTACAATATTGCTGTGTATGAACTCGAGTCTGCTGCCACACAGCTGGCTTAAGTTAAATGTATGTGATTGTATTTTAAATGAATTTGGTTTAATATGTTCAAAAACAATATGTTGACTTTTGCTTTACTGTGATGTACTGTGCACAGCTGTCACAATGTAATAAGTGTCAAAAACTCATTTATTTAATTATTCAAACTTATCTGCCAAACTTGCTGCCATAGTCCAATTTATCAACAAAGTATTGAACAGCTATTCGGCCAGGTAGAAATAACTCATATAATAACTCCTACTTTAATACCAGAAGCTTTTCTCTCCAAAATGTTTTGACTTAGTCTTAGGCTTGCCTTGCACTTTCAACATTTACAAAGCTCCCAAGAAACTTGCAGCAATTCTGCAAGCTTGCATTATGACAATTATTTTGTTTTGGAACAAAAATATAACTCCTACTTTGATACCATCCGAACATAAAATAAATCAATTAACCTGTCAATATATGCACAGAATAACTACTCTTATACTAAAATAAGACAAGGTATAATTCTTCAAAGCAATAAAGTGTTTTACTCTTGTCCTCTACACCTACAGTACGCTCTTCTGCATGGTTTTGTTATAAAGTATGGAGGTTTTCTTTATTAGATAGCTGAAAAACTACCTTATGAATATTATTCAGCAAGAAAGTTATTATAAAAGTACAACAATGCTCGGTTGAAGTGATGAAATGTAACATTATCTACCACCCCACAGTGCGCACCACTTGTGAAACAAAACACCGGTTGAGCTGTACACTTTACTTCTATCAATAAAATGCCTTAAACAGACATTTGTCTTTCACATTTCACTTTAAACCCCACCAAAGGTTTTAGCATTTTCACCTCACCATTTCTCACTCCTACTGCACTAATCAGCGTCAAATTATAACTTTTACAATAATAAACACTTTTCATATTAAAATAACTAATTTAAGTGGTTTTAAAAAGAATTGACTGACAGAGTAATCAATAAAACAAATTGTACTTAGTAAAGGTGAATATTAGTGTAGCGGAAAATGGCAAACTTCCAATCTAGTTGCGTCTTTTCAGTTTGATTGCAAGTTCAAAGTTTCTGATGTGCCAAATCCATCAGCTTATTTCATAAAGTGTTGTGTTTTTTTTGTAATAAAGTGGGTCGAAACAAACAAGAACTCACATGCTGACTGCTTATACAAATGTATTGTAAGACTAAAATCACTACAAGATAAATGAAGGTTTCAAAGTGAAAAAATATAGCAGAAAAGACAAATACCTAATTATTCTATAGGTATTTTCTTGTTTTTGTATTTGTTGATTGGATAATGTATTACCTGCTGTAGATTTTGCAGACTATTTCATAATCACAACTATATGTTAAAACTGTGACTAATGAAAACTTACTGTATGCTGTAGGAGAAGCTGAAGTGCAATTTGTCAATGACCGCTTTGTAATTAATTGTCCAGTTAATATACCATTTGGAGCAACCTACCAGATTCAGTCTAGAGTTTCATTATTTGGAAAACGAATCTCATCTATGCATACATCCGATGCTCAAAAGATTATGAGAAGTAAGTCAAGAAATTTCTTTTTGAATATAAATGTATTTGAAGTTTACAAAAATATGTGGATTATTTTAGGCATTTAATTTTACTCACTAAAGCAGTATTAAAAGCTTTTTCATGTTGGTAATATAATATATTACTGTAAATGTAAATCACTTTGGGTAAACTTGAAAAACTTAACAAGTCAAGTTCTTCATCATAGATATACAGTACACAAGGTATGTGCAAGTTATATGGTCAAAAAAAGATCTGTCACCATATTCAGGTAAAACTGGGGGTAACTTTTTGCGAACAACGAACCACAAAAGGCAGATTGACACGGTGGTTGTAAATGACCAAAAACTGCATGGTGTGACTTTAGTAGACTCTATGCAAGAGAATTCTGATTAGCATGTAATTAGCTAAATATTATTGTAGAACAACTAACTATACGATGGTAAGATACTTGCTCCAGTGCACCAAACCCGTGTTCCTCTTAATGATTTCTTTTTGAATAGTTGAATCTGTTTGTAAATTTGTATTACAGCAACTAATTATTGTTCACTAACACTCACACACTAACACGTGCACAGACTCACATGACACACATGCGAATGCGCACGGACAGGTTTTTAATAAAGTGGAATTTATTATTAGAGTTGTGAGCAGATCTAACAAAATTTAACTGACTATTTTCGTGGTTTCATGTTTTTACTACATGGTTACAGAACACAGGGTTTGCGTATTGTATTGTTTCAAAAAACGGCTTTTGTCATCAACAATATGATAGCTAGCAGGATGAGAAAAATACTTTTACATCAATTTATGGCAGCATATCAATGCAAAATACGCTGCGGTAACTAACTATAGGAAAACTTGAAAAACCGAAAAATATATTTATGAAAATTTACAATAATACTGCAATGAACAAAAGGTCATTGGTGCAAGCCACACAATGAAAATGAGTTATCTGAAGAAACACATATAAACACAATTTCCTCAGTGCCTAATTTCATTAGCCACTAGTTAGAACAAGACCTATACTAGTCAAATGACCATTATAGATGGTGATCCTTTGCTAGCAAAAGCTAAAGGAAAATAGGAAAACGAAAGTTCGAAACTTTAAATGAGCTTTACAGACAAATCAGGCAACTGTAACATCATTATACAGAAAACAACAAAGTTTAGCAGACGAGTAGTAAAAATTAGCAAAGTGTAAAATATGAACATTTTAAAAGAGTAATTTCTTATAAAATTTGATCTGCAGTTGCTGCTTTAGGCCTACAGCCAAAAACCCAGAAAAAATGGTAAAACATACAATAAAAACATAATTAGCATTATAAAAAATCTTATTCATCACATATATGTTTGTAACATAGAATAAAAACAATTATTTAACTTCAACATCATCTCCTACTGACCTTGGGAAAACACAACCGAACATGTCTGTAGTTTAAATATTAATACAATCTGGTATTGTTTTGGCAATCTTTTAGCTCCAAAGCCTCCGCATATTCTACAAATTACAAGATCCCACAGCAAAGGAACCATTTCAGGCCATCTTGATGTGATACTGAAACTGTCTAAAGAGTCTTATTACAAAGAGCTGATAATAACATGCAATCTGATAGATGAAGTCACTATGTGTGACCCTTCCGGTGTGCTGACGATTCCATCAAACCCTTCAGGCAACAGTCTTGGTGGTAAGTGAGAACTCCCCAAATACGTTCAGTGTGGTATTATCGCACTCTCAAGGAGTAAAGTAACATTTACTCCTATGTTACTGAGTTCTCACTTACCACCAACAGTCTTGGTGGTAAGTGAGAACTCCCCAAATATGTTCAGTGTGGTATTATCGCACTCTTAAGGAGTAGAGTAACATTTAACCCTTCGAACCCTGGCCATTTTTGTCAACACGCGTCTGCAACCCTTGCAATATATCTAGCGATCCAAAGTTTTTAAACTTTTATTAAATATATCTAAATGTGTTCATAATACAATGGTATTTAGTAAAACACTAGTAAAATGTTGGGCAACCCACAGCAAATGTCATCAAACAGAAAAAACAGTTCTTCACCGTTATTCAGGCTATAACTAAACATCTAGCGGTCCAAGTGGTAGGCTCACACTTTACATTTTGACACCAATAAAAGCTTTTGTTGCTGCAATCTGCTGAATACAGCTTAATTTTTACTATACTATTGTCTTTCTCATTTGCTCTATTGGTTTTGATTTAACCTACTACTTGAGATATTATATATATACATATATATATATATATATATATTTATATTTATATATCATCTTATATATTACTTACTATAAACATGCTGAAAGTAACAAATAACCTAAGGAAAAATAAGAAGTTTCATAACAATTTTAACAAAATGAATGTATTTTTATTACAGGCTTATAGGCTGATTTTTATACAAAATGTAAAAGAATTATTGACATTTTAAGATGCCAAAAAATGTCAAGCAAGTTAGATATAGAACCTCCAAACACATTGTTTTTAAATGCTATGGCTGTTAACAGAAAATTTTAGTTCAGGCTTAAGAAACTTTTGTAGGAGTAATACAGGTAACATTTCCTTTTGATGGCATTGCTGGTAGAAATTATATTATTAAAGCGCAAGTCAGGAGTCACCACGAAAAATCCAACTATGCCAGGAAAAACATTATCATTCCAGGTAATGTTTTAATTCAAACACTTAGCACTGCTTGTCAACTATTAAAGAGAAATAAAATATTTAAATGAGTTTTTGATTAAAATTATACAAAATATTAAAATCTCATTATTCTTTAGCATCTTAACTTTTAACTTATTTACTCTATAATAATAATTATATTGTTGCTCTCTAAGTAGCAGGTAACACCAGTTACTCTTTTAGTGTTACATGGTATCAACATTCATGCAAAGGTTAGCTGTAGCCAAAGACCCGAACCAACATCTGATGGTTTTGAACTTTTTGTACTGTTTCTTGTTGCTACATAGTATATTTTGTGGTGATTGTACTTGTAAGACATCAACTATGTAGGACTGGAGACGTTGTTAGGGCACATCAATTACATAAGTACTTTTAGCATATATTTCAATACATCAGAGTCTTGGCTTTCGAATGAGCTTATATTCAAAACACAAAGAATAATAGAACTATGAAATTGAGAGTGTCAAAAGTATGTCCGACAATAAAAAAACATTTGGTTGTGGTTTCCACAATGTGACGTCACAATTATCATTTAGCCTTAAATCATCGATTCCTTTTGTCGCGCTTATCTGTGACAATCAGTGCTCTTAAACCCAATGAGTGCTAAAGATCAACTAGCATTATAGATAATCACCAATGCCCGGGGATTTTGTTAATGGCTGATCAATGGAAACAGATGTTCTAAGTTAATAGATTTGGGATGATTGTTAGATTTTACTTTTTTCATCCTTTCATTCATTTTAAACATTTATAGTAATTATTTAGTACCTCTTTAAAAAGTACCGCCTATATTTATTCAATGCTTAAATATATTACGTGTTTATTTGATGTTGGAAGTCTTTGCTGACCAATATTTCTGTCTTCTTTTTGTAGACCCTTTTGGTCTATCAACTAGTATTAGTTTGTTAGTAATAAATGTTTATATTTAATTCATTAAGTGATTTTAACTAAATAATTAATTCTGAAAGTAATATTATTAACTTAATATGTTAACTAATAATATATAATTGATAATATAAATTTGAAATAGATATATTTTAGTTTTCTTTTTTTTGCCTTTCCAAGGTTTTGTTTATTTTATCTCTCACAATTTTGTTCACAGTATTTGCTAAGACCACAATGTTTACAGAAAAATCAACAGCTTATGCAAAAACTGAAGGTAAACTCTGGAGATATCATAATGGTCACAAGAAAAAAAACTGGTCATAATAAAATAAAAAAATAAATTCCCCATAATAAAAAAAAATCAAATACATTCCCTGCAATAGTTTTTTCAAATATTGATTCTGATGGCTAATGGCATGTAGGTTTTCTTGCTATTAGCTACTTGAAAATCTTTGCAAATTCTGTTTGATTTCAGAAAATATTTATAACTTGTAAAACATAACATAAGATTAAGCTCATACTGCCTTATAAGGTGAGCATTTTATTTGAAAAATACTCTGGTTTTATTTATTTTGCTGATTTTATTGACCGGCAACACTTGATAAGTTATGAACATTAGTCCTTGTCATCAATCTTTATGTAACAAACTGCTTAAACAGCATAAAAAATTTCATCGGAGCAAAACAAAATTCAAAATTTCATGTTTTATTATTTCATGAATTTAAATTTGATAAACATGCCTTGGCATGTATTTGACAATTATATAGCTATTAATTTTGTTTACAGTAACAGCTGAGACAACGTTTAATTTTACAGAAGGGTCGATAGCTCATACAAGAACAGAAGGTAAGCTCATAGCTTACCAAACAATCAGAAAATAGTTTTGCACCAAATAAAATATTGGTTTAATTTTGTGTAATTGTTATTAGGTATTGTTATTGTGCGCATACATAAGACAAAGCAGTTGAAGAGTATTCTGTCTTGAAACAAAGTTGTTGTACGAAAACAGTAACTGAAAAGTCCGTTAGCTCGATATAATATTGGTACGCGCTTTAACAACATTTTAGTAAAATATTTTTTGAAGATGCTTATATAATTTTATTCTCATTTTAATTATGTCTGTGCTTTTTTGACCATTTATTGCGAATAATTTTGTTTGCAGGAACAACTGAGACTACAAAGGTCACGGAAAGGTCAAGAGCTTATACAAGTACAGAAGGTAAACTCTTTAATTATCTCAACATTTACAGAAACTACTTGACATAAAATGTTAATTCCTCGATATTATTGTGTCAAATATTGACTCAGACATAAATATGTTGGCATATGCATTGCCTTATAATTAGTGCCTAACATTAAATTTACTTTATTTTAGTTAATTTCTTAGAATACTAAATAAATGCTTTCAGCTACGGAGTTTGGTAGTAAATGCAATACATCTTAAATTTAATTGTAGTTAGTCGAAATTTATATTTTTTAAGTTTTACTATTTCATGAATTTAATTATCATCATACACATGCCTTGGCATGTTTTTTACAGTTATATAGCTATTAATTTTTTTTGCAGTCCCAGCTGAGACAACATTTAATTTTACGGAAAGGTCGATAGCTTATACAAGAACAGGAGGTAAGCTTTTAGCTTACTAAACTATCACAAAAAAGTTCTAAGCCAAATAAAATGGCGGTTTAATTTTGTGTTATTGTTATTAAGTATTGTTACTGTGCACATAACATAAGGCAAAGCAGTTGAAGATTGATCGGTTTTGAAACAAAGTTGGTGTACGGGAACCGTAACTGAGCAGCCGGATAGCTAGATATAATATTGTTAAGTGTTTGTACAACATTTTAGTAAAATATTTTTCGAAGCTGTTTATATAATTTTATTCTCAATTTAATTATGTCTGTGCTTTTTCTTGACATTTGTTGCTAATAATTTTGTTTGCAGAGACAGCTGAGACAACGTTTAAGTTTACAGAAAAGTCAATGGTTTATACAAGAACAGAAGGTAAGCTTTTAGCTATCTCAACAATCACAAAAAAGTTCTAAACCACATAAATTAGCGGTTTAATTTTGCATTATTGTTATTAAATATTGTTACTGTGCACATAACATAAGGCAAAGCAGTTGAAGATTATTCGGTTTTAAAAGAAAGTAGTTGTACGAGAACCGTAACTGAGCAGCCCGATAGCTAGATATAATATTGTTAAGTGTTTGTACAACATTTTAGTAAAGTATTTTTTGAAGCTGCTTATAAGAATTTATTTTCAATTTAATTACGTCTGTGCTTGTTCTTTATGTTTATTGCTAATAATTTTGTTTGCAGAAACAGCTGAGACTACCAAGGTCATGGAAAGGTCAATAGCTCATTCAAGTACAGAAGGTAAACTCTTTAACTATTTCAACCTTTACAGAAACTGTTTAACATAAAATATTAAGTGTTCGCAGTTATTGTGTCAAATATTGACCCAGATATAAATATGTTGGCATACGTTTTACATTTTTAGTGCCTAGCATTAAATTCAATTTATTTTCATTTAAATTCTTAGAATGCTTTCAGCTACTGACTGTGGTAGTAAAAGCAATGCATCATAAACAATAAACATTAGTTTAAGTTTACTAACATAAATCATATAATTAAAGCACTGTTATTTAGTGAAATAAGTTGATTCCCTTTAATTTTATTTTGATAACAAGCAAATAAAAATGAATCTGAAAAGCTAAGAAATCATTGGTTGAATGATTAGTTTTAAAGCATTTATGTTAAGGAGATCTTGAGTAAGTTTTAAGCGTTTCTTCCTTTTTACTTATTCAAAATTTATATGACATGAATAATTTTTTTAAAACCTTACTACACATGTATCAAATCTAATGTAATAGCACAATTATAATCATCAGACAAAAGTTGGGTTATCCTAAAAAAGGTCACTATTGTTAAAAAATATCTGAAAACATTTAGACAGGGATGGTCATTATATGTTTACCAAGTGTTGCTGTCAGTAGAGAAATTAAGTTAAAAGGTTTCAAGATTTTTCAGATCATGTTGCTAAAAAAAAACTCAACCAAAAGAACTGGAAAGATTTTCAAGCAAAAAAAGTATTTGGAAAGCTGCACTTAGAAACTCTCAAGCAAAACTCTGATTGTCTCATCAATGCAGAAAAGTGTGAGAAGCATTTTAATGATTTTTTCGAATTTGGTTCATAGCTAAAAATTACAAAGTACCTGCTTTATTGATAGTTTTTAATAGTTTTTTTTATGATTGGGAGATTAAAAGCAGTTATGGCTAGTATGCTAGCAAACTAGTAAACAACAAGCAGCAAACAAAACTCAACATTTTTCTCAGATTTTTGAACTATTGCAAGGTGATTTAAACACACTTGTAAATACTAATCAATCGTTAAAATGTTTATTCAAACTGCAGGATGAGGCAGTCACCAGACATCATGAATAGCAATAACTGCGCCTCATACGTAGATGGGTTAGGGCTCCAACAATAAGATTTGCATCAATATTTTTTAGTTTTTTTTCTGTTGGACCAAAGGAGTTTTTTAACACCTATCGTTTTTGCTATTACCATGTTTTCATTTACTTAAAAAAATTTTTTCCCTGAAACTAACTGTTTTTTACATAATATTATTATACTTATTATAATTATTATATATACAGTAAATACCTAAGAGTCACTGCTTGTTAAAAACTTCAAACAAAAAAACATGCAAGCCTACAATTGTTTATTCAGAACCTGGAGCTTGTTTGATTTTAAAAACTAGTTTCCTAAAGACTCGAAATTTTTTGTTTTATTTCAAAAATTGGAAATAGAAAACGATAACTAAATTGTAAAACTATTTTGAGAGCTGACTATGTTCAATTAACTGTATTTGTTTACAGTTCCAATTGCAGAAGGGAAAGAAAGGAAAAACTTGCCAGAAACCAAAGGTATGAAAAGTGAATGTGAAAAACAATAGACAGCCAACATTTTGACAAATTTTGAAACTCTCTCAAAAACTTCAAAACATAATGAAATAATTGAAATAATTTTTTTTGTGATCATATCAAATCTTGAAATGATCAAAACAAATGTTCACGAAGCTGAATTTCAGGTTGTTTTAAGGAGATTCAAGAAAACATCAACTGAACAGTGTGCTTGATTAAATTTTGCACTAAATATGGCCAAGTTTCTTGAAAAAAATTTTTTGTGAATTCTTTTTTCAGAACTGTTCATCTAGTTTTGTTTTTACTCTTTGTGTCGTGTTTTAGCATTGCGAGCCAGAATAGCTTTTTAAAATTACTTGTCTAAAGTATAAAATTTTGGTTTGTAAAAAAATAGATAGTCATATGTATATAAAAATATAATGTTTTTAATATATGATAAAATAATATTATTATAACATCAAAAAATCAAACAAATGTGTCATACAAATAATTTTCTTTCTACTTCTAGAGAAATACTTAGATGTTTGGTTTACTCTCGGCCTTGTTGCTCATATTGTGATAGTGCTGATAATAGTGGTCACACTGAAAAAGTCTGACAGAGAAGAAAAGGGTAAGTAATACTTTGGTTCAAATGAAAACCAAAACTATCAAAAGAAGCTTTTTTTTAATCCGTATGATGCTACAGACAACGAAAAAATAATTTACTCTGTTACATATTGGAAACTGAAATTTATTTTCTAGTCAAAGCAAAGCAATTGTTTTTAATGTCCCCACCATGATTTACTAGTCTAATAAACTTTTCGCGGTAATATATAAAATTAATATGCAATATATAGTAGGTTAATGTACTACCAAGTATTTACTTCATAGTATTGTCTAACTATGTAATTGTATTTTGTTATGATATTATTCTATTTGCAGCAGAACTCTAATGTTATTTGTGAAATAGAATACTTAGCAAAATCATTCTAAACTTTTTCAACATACTTTCATATTAAATAAATCTATAATTTTATATCTGTCACCGACAATTGCCAATCATTTTTGGTAACTGCTATAATTTGTCTAGCTCAACAACTAATCTTTGAATGAATAGTTTAACAATTTTGGAAACCTGGCAACAATTTTGGAAACCTGGCAAATAGTTTACAAATATTGTTGGGTTAACTTTATTTTTGTTTTTTTGTGTGATTTATTTTCATCAACAAAATTAGTTAAACAAAGGGAAAAAGCTGAAGGATTGATGAAGCCCATAATACGCAATATCATAGCTAGTCGTGGCGTTGGTTTTTTGTTATTGTGTAATCAGGGTCAATTTTTACGGGTAACTAGGTATTATTCACCTGTTAAAATATGTTTGAAACTCTCTCTCGAAACTAGCCACTGTCTCTACTTTTTTAATAGCCTTAGGAAATCGGTTCAAAAAATGGCCTGCTGGAAATCCACCCTGCGATGGCCTGCACGGGAAAAAGATTGTGGCAGATTTAGACAGGCATTTGATAATCGGATTTAATATACTGTGCGGGGGGAGGAGGGGGGGTGGGGTGTAATTACGATAAAATTCTTGATCCGCTAGAAGTATAATGTGGTATGAATATATTGAACTGATAGGTAGTATAGATGATGATTTGAATAGAGGTTCGGTGTAGGTGGTGCAAGGTTTTTTGTGAATGTTCTTTAGCCTGCACTTTTGAAGTTATTCAATTTAAAACAACAGGTCTGCAGGATGTTTTGTTGCTATTTTACTCTAATATCTATTTGTTAAGGCTTTTTTGGAACATTGTATTAAATACTCGAATAATGAAAATGTCGTCCACTAAGTTGTTTTAACACAGAACATAGTCTAATAGCTCTATAACTAGTTTGACTAACAACAATGTTAATCCCTTCTTAACGTGACTTGTTAAGTATTATATATTGATAGTGCAGACTACTAGGCGAGTGCCCAGTTTGTGTATAGTGTAAATTACTAGGTTCTACTCATGTTGTATGTAGGTCACAAGGTTTTACTGAGCTGTAGGACAATTTAATAAGTTTTACTTACCTATTGTGTAGATTACTAATTTCCACTCACCTATACTCTAGATTACTAAGTTATACTCATCTATACTGCAGATAACTATGTTTAACTTACCTATCTACTGTATATTACTAAGTTATACTCATCTCTACTGTATATTACTATGTTTAACGTACCTATAAACTTTAGACTACTAACTTATACCCATCTATACTGCAAATTACTAAGTTCAACTTATATACTGTAGATTACTAAGTTATACTCATCTATACTGCAGATTACTATGTTTAACTTACCTATATACTCTAGACTACTAACTTATACCCATCTATACTGCAAATTACTAAGTTCAACTTACCTATATACTGTAGACTACTAACTTATACTCATCTATACTGCAGATTACTATGTTTAACTTACCTATATACTGCAGATTGCTCAGTTATGCTCATCTATACTGCAGATTACTCAGTTATACTCATCTATACTGTAGATTACTAAGTTATATTCATTTATACTGCAGATTACTAAGTTCTACTTAACAAACTTTACTGTAGATTACTCACATTTTGAATAAAACAATTGTATTTAATTTACATTTCAGAAAGAATTCGAGAGCTAAGCTCACTTTTGCTGCAGAGTCAAAGAGCATCAAAGTCAGCTAAAAGCAGCAGTCTGGTCGAATTCTCCAATCACAGATAAAATTTTTGTGAATTTTAAACAGATTCCCGTAGCAACAGTAGCAATATAATAATAATAATAATATAATTCCTGCAGCAATATAATTATGACTTTCATGTTTTCTTTTTGAGCCATTGTCTAGTATTGGTCTTTAATCAAAAGTATCACAGGTCTAAAACCATCATTGATGCTACCAAACACTCTAAACCTAAGATACTCTATGAAAGCATATGAAAGTTTGGCTACACTAAAACAATGTTTGGCTGATTTCAATTTATTATTGGCATTCGACGCTAACATTTCAAAGTACTCCAAAGCACTCCAAAGTCTATTAGTCAAGTTAAGTTTTTTATGAATACCTGGCAATACTAAAGAGTTTAGAAATTTCTTTTATGTAGCTCCATATATCTGTTCTATATCTGAGATAAAAATTTTGTGTTCACACTGTTTTATAATGTCTTTCAAATAACTTAATTTGGTAAAAATTAAATAAGCTTATAAGTGTCTTTGCTTGTTGCCTATATAGTGCTCTACAAGAAAAACTTACTACAGTCAAGTCTGCTCGAAACTGTACCATTTTCAGGCAATCATTACATTCTAAAAATATACTCAGTCTTTCACCTCTTAAAATAAACTGACAAAGGAAAGTTAAGAAGTAACTAATTGAATCGTCTAAAAACAAATTCCAATAGCTTGTAACAATAAATCTGATTGTTAGGTTATAAAATAATTGGTTTAATACTATGTCCTTAATAAATATAAAAAGGTACAGCAAAGAAATTAGGTCACTCTGACTAAACTGTAGCTATTGATCAGGTTCATTAACCTAATTTAAACAGGATTCTTTTAAGTAATAAAAGGAAGAAAACCGAACAAAAGCGTGTTGTTTATTTTTTTTAATGATTCTCCTGATCTCTTTGAAGTCAGCTTTAGGGGTTTTGTCTAGAATTACCATTTCCCTCTTTCCATGAGTATATAACTACACAATCTCTGTCTGAATTGCATAAAGCAGAAAAACCACGAGTCCAATAATACTTCATAATTGGTTTGCCATGTTCAGCCAATGATTCCCTAATTCTCTCTGTTATAATGTTTTGCAGCTTTCACGTTTATTATAATAAATTATTGTTTTACGCTAAACTTTTACCTATATATATGTATATATATATTTAACTATATATTTAACCCATATATACATATATATAAACATATATATATTTAACGATATATTTAACCCATATATATATACATATTTATGGGTTAACCGGCCATATCGGTTAACCGGGGTGAGAAAACGATTATATATATATAATTGTTTTCTCACCCCGGTTAACCCATATGGGGGTAATTTCTGCTCTAACTCGGGTCTCCTACCAGAGATCTGGGAGTTTGAGCACTCACCTCAAGGTCTTAGCTGTTCCCAATAGCACACATTTCTGCAACTCACCTGAGTTGATTGCTGTCCGTATCTGGGCAAGCCACATTTTATGCACGGGTGTTATTGCATCCAGTGCTCCAATGACTACTGGAATTAAAGTTGTTCTTACATCCCAGCTTTTTTCAATCTCTTCTCCAAGAGGGAGATATATCTCTACCTTTTCTTTTTATTTGTTGGCTATATTGTACTCTTTGGGTACTGCTATATCTATTATAGTAGCCTTCTTATTCTCCTTGTCCACCACCACTATATCTGGTTGGTTTGCTAGGATATGCTAGTCAGTCCGGATGTAGAAGCCTCAGAGGATCTTAAGGCGGTCATTGTCATTTACCTTACCAGTAGCTTTCAACCATTGTTGTGGTTTATTAAGTTCATAGTCATCACATAGACTTCTATACACAACCCTGTGACATGATTATGCCGCTCAGTGAATGCATTTCCTGCTAGCTGCTTGCATCCACTGATGATGTGTTGGATGGTCTCAGGTGCATCTTTGCACAGTCTGCATCCATGATCGTATTTAGTGTGATATAGCTTTGTTTTGAGTTGCCTTATGGGAGCATTTGCTTTTGGGCTGCCATCAGAAGCAATTCTGTATTGGCCGTTAGGTTTCCTTTGTTCAGCCACATATATGTCTGGTGAAGATCGCCAACCTTAGATAGTTGTCAGTGGTAGGCACCATGAAAAAGTTTTATGTGCAAGTCAATGTTTTCCACTTCAGGACGAAGGTCCCTTGTCAGAGCAGCCGACTGATATTCAGCTAGCAACTTATATGAAGTGGCCATGGAGGCTGCATAGGCTTTGATGCTTTGCTCCTCCTCTTTCACTGTCGGCTGTACACTTTTGAGTTCCCTACCGCCATCTTTCCTATCAAGATACAGTCTAGTAGTATCAGATTTTGCGGAATGCTCTATGCATGGTCAGCAGTTTACAAGTTGCTATATCTGTTTCCTTGATGGCTTCTTCAGTCTACTTTATTAAGACTGCTGGATATCTTATTACTGGCAGTGGGTAAGTATATAAGCCATGACTTGATTGCTGGCATTGAGCCGGCTTTGCAGGACATGCCGAAGGTGTTTCTTTTATTCGGTAATGGCTTTGTGTCCTCGGCTTCGTGGTTGATGTTGCTTTGCATATACCCCAAGTACTTGTACCCTTCTTCTATATCTTTGATGGTACCATTTGGCATTCTTAGGCCATCTGTGAACATAGAATGGTCTTTCTTAAGAATTAGCCTTCCACATTTTCAATACCGAAGGTCATTCCGATTTCCTTGCTGTATACCTGAGTGAGGTGTACTAGCAAATCAATATCACTTTCTTTGTTAGCGTACAGCTTCATGTCATCCATGTAGACCTGGTGGTTTATCTTGGTGCCACTCTTAAACAAGTACTCGTATTGAGTCTTCTCCAGCACATTGCTTAGAGGGTTTAGACATATGCAGAAAAGCAGCGGTGATAAGGAGTCACCTTGATAGACGCCTCGCTTCATGTTCACACTCGCCAGCTTTTTGCATTTAGCTTCCAGTTCCGTCTTCATTTGGTCATTGACATCTTGAAGTGCATCTTAATTTTTAACATCTATCAATGAAGTTTGCTTATCGATTAACTCCTTACAATGAAAGTGTGTTTGTAAGTTATGTTGCAGCTGATAAACAGTAGCAAAAACCGATTAACTCAACTTTTACCCTACAATATATTTCGCTTGTTCCCTTGAGTTTAATTGTCACGCAAAAAGTTTTAGCTGATCTACACTTAGTATTTTACTATAAAAACTAAATTTTCTGCCATGGAACTTCAATTTAATTTTTTTGTTGAATTTTTGCAGAAAATTTATTTTGTACAATAATCTGTACATTTGGAATCCAGAAGAACAGTTAAAAAATTTTTAGTTTAGTAGCGATTGCTGAAAAAAACTAAGTTAGGCTGTAAAGAGCAGGCCCCATTTTTTAATATGGTTGAATACTACGTGGATATGCAGCTTTGCGCTAGAAATGAAAAAAGGGGTTTTGTACAGAAAACTTAATATTATTCAACATATTCAACATTAAAATTTACCATTTTAAAATTTAAATGAAGCTGTTTATTTCTGGGTACCATGCTATTTATGATTACAGTTTATTTCTGTGTAATTCATACGATAGTGGCTGCAGTGCCCACTACAGATCTATACTAATTGAAATAGTCTTGTTGGTTTTGTGAATTTAAACAATTTAATTCACGGTTGGCAATGTCTTTTTTTTTGGGTATGGTTTCACAGATTGTTGTTTGATCTGAATGTACACGTAACGCTAGCTATAGTGTTTAATGTGAAGCCATTAAAGAATACCATGCGTTCAGATTTTGCGCCCAAGTTACTTCATGGTATAGCCCATTTGAAAGTGTAGTGTGTTGGATAAATGAATGTTAGAAAAACTCTAGGTTGTGAATTTAAATCTTGTTTGCAGCAAATTTATCAATCTTAAAATTTTATTGCTATAGCTGGAAAGGCAGAAGTACAGAAGTACAGACTGATAAAGGAACAAGCAATAAGATACATGTATATACATATAGATTTCCCAAAAACTGTCTGAAACTGAATGTGTAAGAATTTTTTAAAGCAGAAATACTTTTAGGTCATTGCTGAGTCATTTTCTCTTTATTCTTTCAAAACCAAAAGTGGACAACCTATAACTGCCTTGCTTTGTTCTGTTAAATTGATGAAGCAGTCTTTTGAAATAACTTAATTTTAAAAATATCGATTCCTAAGTGTACATAGATTCTCTATGCAGGCAATTCTTATGCCTGGATATAGTATCTCCTGTTTAAAGTGTTTTGTAGAATTAATGATGATGACTTTGAATTTGTGATACTACTCATGAAAAGCCCATACTTGGCATTGGCTCAAAATGAACATATACAAATCATTTTGGTATCACCAGTTATTGGATTAGTTGCAGCTGTCAGTAATCCACAGTTTGGATTAATAACGAATATTATAAAAAACAACCATCATTCTAAATGAGAATTAAACTGCACAAATATTTTTAGATCTCTGCGACTGTTACAGGCAATTATTTTTTTCTGTGGTTGAATTGTTTGACTGCAGCTATTGCCAAAATATTGATGCTCTTTGTTTTTGTTTCAACAGCAAGAAAGTTAAACAAGAGTTCATAACTTTTGTAAGATATAAGAATATCTCAAAGAAGAAGATCGCCAGAGTTGACCTAAATATGTCAGCTGTATAGGACAACCATTATCTCGCTATAATCACATCACAGTAACATTCCAAGAATAACACTCATTTACGCAAGCTATGCGATGCTTACAGTTTTATTTATATTGACAGTCCTTGCTGACATTAATTACTATGAACAATGTCTAAAGCCAACAATC
Source organism: Watersipora subatra (assembly GCF_963576615.1). Classification (NCBI taxonomy): domain Eukaryota; kingdom Metazoa; phylum Bryozoa; class Gymnolaemata; order Cheilostomatida; family Watersiporidae; genus Watersipora; species Watersipora subatra. The sequence continues at coordinate 44,535,175 of NC_088713.1, forward strand.
TCATCCTGTCTCTGTCTTCAAGATTTATTCTTAATACATTTCATCATACTTAATGATATATTCTGCGGTGAACTTTGGTCGTGCCATCAGTGTCTAAAACATACATTGTATATTTTGTCTAATGTTGTGCGCCACATATACCAAGTTGTGTTTGGCAATGTTTATACTTTGACGTCAATCATGCTGTCACAGTTTTTGTATATAAGAACGGTTTTTAGCTTTATATTAGCAGTTATTTTACAAGTGGTTGTTATGTACACACTGTATCTGACTCAAATATAATATATTGTTTAATGCTTAGAGTGAACGCCTTGTTTCACGCCGAACCCGTAAGTGTGAGGACAGCACCCCCTCACACTTTCAAAAGTCATGTGTAAGCTTTTACCTTTCCTATTTCAAGTCAAATGAAAAAATATGTAGATGAACATTTTGCCAAACCTGCTAAGTGAAACAACATTTTTGTTTTTAACCGTCATGTTGATGCCCGAAACAGACTGGTTAAGCTGCCTATAATTTAATTATTTTTTCTCTGATGAAGGGCTGGCCTAATAAGTGACCAAACAACTCACACATGTTTATTAAACTAAAGATTAACTTGAAGGCGTACACAGTTTTAAAAACTATTACCTGTGCAGTAGAAATACAAATATGTATTTACATATTTGTACTTTTATTGCATGCTTAACCAATGCATATTATGAATCAAGTTATGAATTGACCAATCCCACATAAAAATAAACAAAAACTTTCGATTAACAATTATGTCGATGAATTAGGTATATGTTGATTAAAAAGAAAATCTTTTGAGAAACCTTATCCAGATCTTTAATCTGCATTTATCTGTATAACAAAGTAACTAATTGCTAGATAGCCCTCACAAATTTACCACATATATAAATCTTTATAGGTCAGCCAAGTCTAATAAAATGCACCATTGTAATTCAAAAAAACATCTGTCTCTATTCATTCATCTGATGAAAGCCAAGTTCTGAACTGTGAGAAAAAAAAACCATCGCAGAATAATTAGACTCATATATTCCATTTTTTGAACTGATGCGCTAACCACTTCACTCCTCAACTACCTCGCAGCATCATGGAACAACTGTGCACATAATTATTACATTTTGGCACATATTGTGGTACACGGAACTACAAGCATACCAGTGTAGTATAGTTTTTTCACTTCATTCCTCACAAAACCGATGTATATAAAGATGAGATAATAAAACGATTGAGAGAAAAAACTTGGAGCAAGAAAGGTACCTAAAGAAAAATGAAAGAAAGTTATTGTACAAGAATACTATATTGTTATAAGCTCAGAGGTGATGAACATTTATAATAAGTAGAACTAAGAAAACAATAATGGGTTACTCTGATGTAGTGAAATGATATCAGATAGAGTGTGCGGTTTAGTGCTATGCGCAATTCAGACTGGGTTTGTTTAGTTATACACATGAGAAAAAGGGAACACTGGTGATATTACCAACAAAAATTATCTGAAAACATTTCAATCTAAAATATTCAAAATATAGAACAAATAAAATAAATGAGTAGAACTTTAAACTGCTTAGTAGTGTCACGTATTTACGCAGAAATATACATGTACTTGACTAATAAACTTTAGAGTTGTTTGAAAGGGCAAATGTTTTCAAGGAAATAAAGAGTTTAAAATTTGCTAGAGCATGTTATACTGTAGCCGAACTTTTTTATGCCTTCATAGAATATCTCCCGTTTAGAGTGTTTTGTAGTATTAATGATGACGGTTTTTGATTTGCAATACTACTCATGAAAGGCCCATACTTGACACTGGTTCAAAAGGAAGATATAAAAGTCATGTTTGTATCACCAGTAACTAGATTAATTGCTACTTTCACTAATCCACAGTCCAGATTAATGGGAATTATCATAGATAAGCAATCATCATTCTAAGCGAGATTGAAAAGGCACAAATCTTTTTATACATCTGCTATTGCCACAGGAAGTTATTCTTTTCTCCGGTTGAAGTGTTTGACTGCAGCTATTGACTAAATATTGAAACATTTTTGTTTCTGTTTCAACAGCAAGTCCTAGTTCTTGAATTCTTTTTAAAATAAATTAACAAAACAACTAGTTTATTTCCAACAAATAATAATTTTTGCCAAAAACATGATCTAAACTATTAATAAGTAAAGGTTTACTAACGTACATCATAAATAATCATAGAGAAAAATTTTAGAAAGAAAAAAAAATCACTTGCGGAAGAAATTCTAAATACATTGGTTTTGCAAATTGGCACGCTCTTCACTACACCACACTATTTACTTGCCATACTATAAAGTAACTGCGCATATACTTATTATATCAGCTCAACTATGCGCATTTAAAGCACTTGCAAAAATACTACTTGATACTACCTCACTCAACGAATATGATTATATTTAGATGTCACGGCGCTTAACCTAATGATTATCAACACAATTGTGAGCACGCTTTTTATTATAATAAATATTTAGGCTAGCTCAAGGTACTAGCTTAAGTTATCCAAACTAAATGGGTGATAAAAATTAGCCAATCGCAAATGCGTTGCTCGCCACTGTGTATAAGCCGTTTCTAATCTTCAAAAATGGGTAGTTTAAATGAAAAATGTTTTTCAACAATTCGTTTCATTGATGCCTATAAGCTTTTAAACATTTACATTATGCGTTGGGCAAACACACATAGAAATAAACAAACACCTTTATTTAACAATTATATAAATTAGAGTTATGGAATTATAGAATTATAATGAATTTTGTATATGTTGATAAAAAATTTATTTTTTTTGATAAACCATTTTTATTTATCTGCAAGTCACTGGTACTCAGTAGTCTACACTGCAAGTAAATAATACTTAGCGAAGCAATTTATGGAAATTTTAAATTATAAGATTATCAAAAATTGTTAGACCTATAGAGTTATTAGACTAACTTCTGTGTTGGAAGGCTTTTTAGTATTTTATGTGTTTATCCCTTTGTTTTAAAAAGTCTAAACAAGTAGAAGCTGTAACAAACTACTGTATACTACAATATATACTGTGTATAGATAAACTATACATAAGCTATTGGCATGTATGTGTAAAATGTATACATATATAACTACACGATACAGCGCAAAGAGCAAATATATTTTAACTAAATGATGTTAACTGCTCCTACACAAATACCTGAATATGCAACCTTTCCTCGCAATGAACAAGCAAAGTTTTAAACAAAATTACCCTTACTGAAATGATTAGAAAACCAAATTCTCTTTCAAGGAATGACCATCTTTTTCAAAAAAAGACTAGATAACTCCTAATGAAAATGGATGTTCATCAAGTTTCAAAATATGATTTTTCTCAACTTTTAAGTTTTAAAGCATTTTATATTATACCTACATGTAAGTATGATATTTACTTACATGTATATTGCACCTACAGCAAATACCTATTAATGACGTGATTAATACCATTACATGCTTTTCACTGTTCACTGCCTTCAGCAAGCGATTGTCTAATTGCCTTCTTTCACAGAGTCATGCATAGATTATTTTGATCAAATACAATCATGCGTGACCTATAGCCAAGTTTGTCCACCACCTCTCTAATTCATGCCTATGCTCTATGCTCAAGATGGCAAGGCAATTTTTCTTACACATGGCAAATGAAAGACTTGCTAATTATGCACTTACTTGTATGCTGATTAGTAGTAATCTACAATATCCTACTTTTTAATCAGTGGTGAGATAGTAGCTAAGACATTTTGATTTGTCCATCTGTCAGAGAATTGATGAGTATAGTTAATAATATTGAGTATAAAAAGGCTCAACTGCAGTATTTGGCATATGTTTGTATCTTACTAGAGTGGTGTCAAAAATTATGAGACCGCTCAACACTTCTTGCCTGTGTTCATCTTGTACTCCTGCAGAAGCCATGTTAATCCAGTTGCTTACCACATATTGCACACCATTAGAGGCAGAAAGTTATACTTGTTTTAAGAAAATAAATTAAAAGCTTTTTAGTTTCATTTTATTGTCAAGGAGATTAAGTTAGTGTCACGAGTACGCTCGGCAGTCTCGTGCATTAAGAGAGATCGTCATGAGTAAACAGTTTGCGCATAATTGTTACCAAAGTCATTTCTTCACCGTGACATAATTAGGTATTAGGCAAAAATCTAATATTTAACAGAGACGTGTCTGAATCATTATTACCCATGAACCAAATGCTCTACAAAATGTTGTAATATCAAATAAATCATTATTACATGTTGCATCAGCTGATGCAATGAAAATGACCACAACTGCGTTGCAGCATCAGAACAAACATTGTTTCCCTTATTTTCAAAAATACCGTGAGCATGGCTGAGTTGGGCAATTTATCGATATTATTACAGTTTACAGCCTTGTTATTACTAAAAAATATAAACAATAATGTTCAGAAATACTTTTGTTTAACAGCATTTAACTTATTAAATTAGATCAATTAAAATCATTTTGTTATCATACTCTGAAAAAGCACATAAAACAAGATATCGTAGATGAAGCCAGCCAGGCACCAACACCCAGCGGACTACAGGCATGTATTCTAAGCCAGCAGACTGTGCAATAGCCAGCTCGGCTAGCAAAATCAAATGGGAACAGCAACATGACATCTCAGTTGCTATAAACAAAATGAGTCAGCTCAGCTACGTCGGCTGAACTCATCTTGGCTTACCTGACCCCATTATAAAGTAGATACGAAAGCCATCGTCAATAATGGAAGACCGTAAAAAGTAATAAGCAGGAGGCGGATCTTACCGTGAACAGCAGCATATGAAGAAGCCTGCCTAGATCATTCTAGGATAGCACCGCAGGCTCTCTGCATGAGTGACAATTGATGCACACACACTTGATTTTATGCATTTATATATATGCATGTATTTCGGCTGACTAAACACTCAGTGTATTTATATACATTGCTTGACTAGTTTGTGGAGAGGTAAAGGGTACCCAAAGTTTCCTTCATAAATATTTTGATGAAAAACGTGTTTTAATTGTTTTAGTTCTGTACATACGCTAAGAAAGCAACAAATACCTATTTGGTTGTTAAAAACTACAATAGTGTGTAACATTACTATATACACTACTGTTATCTTTTATTTTGAAGACAAAGTAGTGACTAACAGCGGTCTGAGAGAGACATGATGGCAACGCGTTCAATACATTAAAATTCTGTGAACAAGTAAAATTAAAATTCTACATATAATATATGTTCAAAGTTTTTGTTATATTATAACAAAAACTTTGAACTTAATCTAAATGAATTTAGCTTAGTAAACACACACTTAAACCTTAGTTTTTGTTTTTTCATTAAAAATGGCATGCTTCTGTCATGTGGTGATAATGCTTGGTAGTGTTCTCTAGTAGAAAAACACACCACCAAGACAAGGTTTTTTAAATGTACCTTGGGCGGTAATAACACTTATTAAGGGCTTCTTCTGGAACTGTCGGATTAATTTGAAGGGATAAATTTTGCAACACGCCCAGTCTGACAGAGCCAGGTAGTCATTTTATTTGTCCAATGTGCGAAGGACAGAGGCGGATCTTTAACGCGCCTACATTGTCAGTGTGGTACACAGGGCCTCCAAGTTAAGGTCTAGATCCAAAAGACCCAGCAATTTAGGGTTGAAAGCTTGCTGAGAGTTTTTTGTCAGATTGGCATTAAGCAGGGTTTGAACCACCAACCCCATGGTTGACAATCAAAGATGATACCGCTGAGCCAGCCTGACACCCTATAAAAGGTTTTTTCATTAAGCTTACTTTAATTTAGCCGTCTTGATTTTTTGTTATCTGTTTCCACTTTGGCACTTTTTGCCTCGAGTTAACTATAACTTTTAGCCAACCTACAAAATTTTTTTGAACTAATTCAAGTAGAAAGACGATGCGATGCTGTTCTCAAAAGCAGCCTCTTGTATACTTGGGCATACAGTGGCTATTAAGAACTAGTTCATATGTTTGTAGCTCAAAGGTTACGCGTACCTCAAAGAAATTTTCTCAAAACGCTGTTTGTATCTCGATTTGTCCATTTGTTGGAACACTTCTATGTTAAGGTATGACTGCAATGCATCCCTTATAAAGGATGATGACTTGGCTTCTGGCTTGTAAGATGAGTAAACCAAGTAATCAAGAGACTCAACGCTATCAGGTGATTTGTCTAACCTGACAATAGGTAAGAGTTTACTAGCTATAAATCATTCCAGTATCATCACTATGTAAATATGTTTTTTTTTCTGCACTATAGGAAAATTAAGGTTTGCTGCCTCTACTTGTGAAAAAATGTTTTTTTGAATTTCAGCTTGTGGCAAGATTTTTATAATTTTATTCATAAAATAACATTAATTGGTCACTTGTAAAGAAAATTCTAAAAGATATTTGCAAATTAACAATTCTCAACGCAGGGTCATTTAGGCCTACATACAGACTGGATCTTAGTTGTTTTGCTAGAGACAAAGAGTTCTGTAGTTGATTATTTGAACTGTCTCTTTCACAGAACTTAGCAGAAATAAATATGTAGCTAAATTACGCTTAACCATGTTCAACTAAGTAAAATGTGCTGCAATCTGGCTAACAAAATAGGTGGGCAAAGCAAAATGGTTGGGTTAGATATAATCTCAGCAATGCGCAACTATCAGGAAAAGGATTTTAGTGCAGTTTCCGTTGGTTTGTTTTTGTTTCATCAGATGCTTCGTGTTAAATGTAAGTTGTTAACATATTAATATTACTGCAGCCTCAAAACAAAAAATCATTAATCTTTTTGTAAAGCAGAAAAACACTCTCTAACTGAATTTTGGTATTTTTCAGACAATCGAGCAATTGAATAGTCAAATGTTATCAAAGGTAGCGAGTATAAAATACTTCAATAGAATGTCAAACAAAACTTTACAACTTGTGGTGAATTTATCATCCACGTAACTTGAAAAAAAACATTCCTTGAACCCCATTTAGTACTTGATGATAATTCATCAATTTCCAAAATCCATCGACTAAATTGTTTATTTGATTCAAATCCACTTTCGCTAAAAGCGACAATCAGACATATCAGTTACAATGAAGCAAAGAAAACAGCAAGTGATAATCATTTAAGGACTGTCAGACTAGACACTAATGATGACTGTCATGCTAATCTTCTTTCTTCACTGTTGTTGTAATATTTGAATCATCTGGAAGCAGAGTGACACTATTCTCGTTAACCCGGATCTCGTGCTTGAACTGCTTCTATCAAGCTATCAGATGGTTGATTCCTTTCAGCTCTACCTAAATTAAAAGAAAACTGAAAGTGTTGATGATTCCCTCTATGGGAACTAGCTTAGGAACAATTGAAACCATAAGTGAAAGCTGATAAGATCTTTCAGTAGCATCAACTTTTAAAAATTCGACTCAACTTACAATCACACCTGTTTTCATCAAGCATGAGTTGCATCGCTGCGAGAGTAACTTAATTGGCTGACATCTTTGAGCCAAGAACATTGGTTATTTGATGTGCCAATATTATTGGTTGCATGATAGTAATTTTATGCAATCCTATCTAATTGCTTATAAAGCTGAGGCGGTACCTGACTCATCATTTATCAATTTGTGATATCAACACACACATATCACATTATATCCTTGTTGCTCAATAAATCATTTCTCTTGCCATCTCCAATTGCCAAGAATATAAAATTTTACATAACAAATTGATACGAGGGTATATTATCACACTTTTTGTACTTTTCATCTGAAGCAAACCAATCAGATTTGTTAAGTTATTCATCTAAAGTTCTCAATTTGATCAATATGTTTTTCCGATTTTTGAATTTTAATACCATTTAATTGAAATTTTAGTCAACTGGAGCAAAGTTTAATTTCTGACTAAAATAGTCAGAGTAAAAATTGTTCTAGAAAAAAAGAGTATATAATGTTTCTGCTAGAAAGCTTTGGACAAAATAAAAAACATGAATACCGGTGTATTAACCAAGTCAAATGTAGTTGATAAAAACAGTCTGTTTGCTGCAGCTTACCATAAGGCATGTTCTTGTCAACAGAACTCTGTACATCATCTAAACGATGTTCAATGCCAGTTATTTTGTGATTAACTGAACAGGCTTCATCTTCCAGAGTTGCAACACAACTTTTCAGCTCTAAAATAAAAATTAGCATGTAACAGACAGAACGTTCCATCATCAACTTCAACAAAATGTTGCTTAAAGCTGGTTAAAAACTATTGCACTGCTAAACAACAGAGTTATTTGTGTTCATGTATCTGTTGTTACTATGCAGCTAAAACAGGAGTATACCAGCAAAACACATGATTATACGTTAGTAATCCATCTGTGGTTTGGCTATAGCAGTCAACATGACTTATATCAATTCACTAAAAATAGCATTAATTTTAAAAACTGTTGTGAAGTCTTGTTCGCTGTTTAATTATCTCTCTATTTAATTTAATAGAAGAAGAATTCCTATTATTGTTAACAAATCAATCATAATACCAAAACAAAAACACATTATTGATATCTTTGCCAACCAAGAGAACATTAATTATTGAATAATTATGTACTCTCACGTTACCGTTAGTTTGTCCTTGAAGAGATTTGTGTTTGCGACGGAGCAAGTCAGTTTCTTGTTTGCAGTGTTTTTCATTTTCTTGGCAGTTTTTGTATCTCTCTGTAAAGGGATTCATAATAAATTATTACTAAAGCACAGTAACACTAGCAGTACTTAAAATAGACATACACAGACTATTTATCCACCGCGTCAGCTTCAGTGATAACTCTTGAAAATAATCGAATGACAGTGCTTGAATTTCTCTGTTTTTTGTTAAAGCATGAAATGTGTTTAGGAATTTATCTAGAGAAGATAAATTTCTCTGCTTTGCAGAGCTTCAACATCAAAGCATAACCTGAATTTTACAATAAGAAAGATGGTAAGCAAATTCTAAAGGTTAACCACAAAATAAATCTCATAAAGTCAAGAAATGGAAACTCAAATACTGAAAGCTGGTGCCATAGTTTGCTATGTTAACACCATTTTGTTAAGAAGAATCTTTCATGTAAAATAACCAAAGTTCTTTTGTAACTGGCTAAAATATACATCTGTATTTTGTCGCTGCTCTATGAAAAACTACTGTTTCAACCAGTAATTTGATAATAAAGTACCAGTTGAGGGCCTGGCGTTGCTCGAGTAATAAATATTCAACCTTTACCATTCTAACCTTTAAAATTCATGTCATGAGAAAAGTTATTTTGTTCAATTTAAATAAGATGAGAAAAAATAATAAGGCAAATAAAAGTCTGTGTATAAAAAAAGTTACTGTTGTAGCAGAAGCTTATTGTATTCAAAGTTCTGATGGACAATACCAGTACGTCTCAACACTGACACAAACTTAAAAATAAGATACTGGACTTTCTTCGTCTGATACGTTGTCTGACCAAATGGATAGAGAAAGGAGAAATGATCTTTACCTTAGAGAGCACAATTTTTAATGTGAAAAGCATTAAGTTTTCACAGATTTACCGACACCAGAAATATGAGCGTAACGTCACTTTTAAAACGCGAACTTTCATAAAATAGTGTGTAATGGTAAAAAAATTAGCTTAAAAAATTCAAAAAACATAACAAGCGCAAAAGTAATATTAATTAATACACATATGGCTCCTCTTCCCACAATTTTAATTTGTTTCAGTGCGGGCTTCATAAAGCAGAAATGCCGTAGAGAAGGGTAAATAGAGGTCTAGCAATCCAGAGTGATCATCAAATGCAAACACTCTCTGGTAAGAATCATCAAAATTTTATATTTGTTCTGCACATATTGATGATTAGTAATAAAATTATATGTTAACCTTAGTAACTATAGTTAGCTACAGTAACTTTAGTGTTTTTAGTGTATTTAATGGATATGATATGCAATAAAATGTACGATTACAGTGTACTATGTGCAGTAAGTACCATAAGGAGTCCATACCTTTGACACAGACGCATAACATTAATGTTGAATTTAACTTTGATTTCACAAACAAGCAATTATTATAATAAAAGAGTCACGGTAACCTAAGGGCGCAGCGCACAATAAAAAGGGCACATTGAGTGCGTCAATCCAAAAAGTGTATACAGTATATGGTGATAGCAAGGGAGCAACAAAAAGGGTTTAGCTTAGTGGTAATGCGGCTTGTTAGTAGACTTGTGATTTTAATATCGCGAGTTCAAAGCCAGCAGGAAGGCAATTATTCGTTATTACAACATTATCGCCATAACTGCACAAATTAACGATGACAGGCAAATGCGGAAATTTGTATGTCTAGACTAGTATGCTAGTAGTCCTGTGCGCCATGAGAGATTGTCATGCGTATTTACTATGTGCACAACTATACCTAGATGCTGAAAAGAGGTCGAGTGGCACAGATGGTAATGCTGTGCAGGGACTGCAAATATTTAGGTTTGATTCCCACGCTGTGCCAACCTTTTAGTGTGGATTTGGACATACACTCAGATGGAAAGTTGCAGCAAAGAACCAATAATAATGCTTATCAACAGTTTACTGGTTTTTGATTTGAAGCACATATTGAGATATTCATTGAGCTACCAGCCTAGCTTTCTCCTCCTCTATTACGCTTATACAGCAGACTTTTTCAATTTATTGTAGCTATGATCTGCTCTACAAAGCCATTTCAGTCCGTTTGTCTGAGTATAAAAAAATTAAACAGATAATAACAACTTATGTGTCAAAAATTGGTCAATTAATTTTGACATGTATATTTTCAATTTTAGAAAACGCAAAAATCTCTTCTGTAATTTGTGACCATGAACAATGCACAGATTGGTCACTCAACTAAAAATTCACGCCAAGCCAAAGTAAATTTTAAAAATTTAACATTTTTGAACGCATATTATTTTTAGGCTAACATTACATCATTTGGTGCAAAAGAAAAAATGCATATAACACATTTTCAAAATATGTTTCCATGTATGTTCAATGTGATTCATAAGCAAGCATAAGCAATTTTTTCCAGTTTTGTGAACATAATTTATATGTGCTTTAATGGCTTGCTAAACCAGTGTGAGCTAGATCAGTTTGAGATCTGCCAAGAATGCATGAGTCAGTGTGTTTCATCACCAGTAAAAGATACTGCTCAATAGTCTCAGTGTCTAGCCATCGAAGCATGTCTTAAAGCATGTCTTGTAAACTCAATCAAGCATGAACATTAGCATGCGCCTTTTCACTGCCTGTACAAGTTTGCAGTTGCATTTACAAAAATATTTGCGTAACTTAGCGAGCTTCATTGATTAAAAAGTTACCAGCATCTATAGAGGCAGTTATTTATCACCTGATCTTATGTTTTAAAATAAAATCTAGGGTGCTAGCCGACCAACTAAAGTTAAAATGACAAGTTTGTGCATGGAGTAATTATTAATGCTAGCTTGGTAAAAAAAAAGTGCCATGTATAGTGGTGCATCTTTGTAGACAACTGTTAGGTAAAACTAAATTAAATACAATTTAGTCCAACAAAGCCAGCAGCGGTTCTCAACATGCTGTCTGATATGTGATTGTGTTTTAGACTTTTAAAGTGATTTTTTGACAAATAACCACAATGATTCGATGACATTCATTTGTAAAATGATCCAATATTTTGGTACCAAGTCTTTAAGTATTGTTAGTTATGGAAAAGGTTTTAGTAGTGGTTGTACTTTTCTGTACTTTGGTATTATCATATCCAGTGCTTAAAAACCTTTATTCATATCAGCAAGCGTATTTTTATGTGTATATTCGCAGGTCAACAATCGATTAACCTATAGTTACAGAATAGTAAGTTCATAACTTGTATTTGAATATTTTATGTCCTGGACAATATATCTCAAAGTAGAATGTTGAAATCTTCCATGACTAGTAATAAACCAAATATTCCAATACTATTTAACACTCAATTATAGTCAACTCTACTTTATTTTTTCATTGTCCTTTCAAATCTACCTCAGCATGTAGACTACTGACATCTGAAAAAAACAATTTAGGATAGGATGAGCAATTGTTCGATATGATATATTAAGTGTGAAATTAACCTTTTAAAAATATGGAAAACTTAGAAGTCTTTTAAAAGGTTTTCTGCTAGAGAAAAGCTTTATTGAAAGGATATCGAAATAAAATATGGCGTATGAACTGGCTAGATAGTTTATTTTGAATGCAATTTTCATTTTATAGCAAAAACCTAGGTGATTAACTTTGGAAATTTATAAAGTTCTGCCATATTTTTGTAAAAGCAAAGACACTCCTAAATGGAAATATACTAGAATAGAAACATATCATTTAGAAGACTACATCAAATTTGAGTGCAGGATTTGCTGTCATCCAAAAGCATTCATATTTCCTTAGCAAATTAACTCAAGCAAGTTTAATACTGTAATGGTTCATTACCTTTGCACACGCACTCAGCATTCTCTTGGCATCCTGCAAAATTCAATGAGGACGCTAACAACAAAGACAAGCACTATAAAATAAAGCAGAAATTTATCATCAGTATTTCATTCATTCGATTAGGTTCATGAACTTGAACACTGCTAAAAATCTGCAATATCTTATTTATAAGAAGAGCCTGATGATCAGTAAATTTTTTGATGTTGATCATGGTCAGGTCAAACTTACCATTTAAGTCATTGACATAATAACTTACCCGTGAGACTGTCCCATTGTTTCAGTAAAGCATCCGGAATAGATTTCAAATCTTCCAAGGTTTTCCGAAGATTGGCCATTTTGATGCAACAGCCTAAAAATAGCATAGCAAGAGAGATATAGAAAATACCTTATTATGGCACCCTCAATAAATTTAACTGTCTGTTGTTGCTGTATGTGTTGCGCTTTAGAGCAGGCGACAAAATATTTTAACAAAGTTTTAAGCAGACCTTCATGCTGACTGTTAACATTCAACTGGTCAGTTGACTTCTGTAAGATCTTAGCTTTTATTTCTTCTAACTCTGCACAACAAGCAATACTTCTGGTCTCAAAATCTGAAACAGCAATGAAAGTTATGTGTGTATCATGGAACTAAAACAATGTCAAGTGAAAATGCACATAAAGCATGCTGTTTGTAATCCAATCACACTCTAAGGTTAAACCAGCAGTTAGTTCAAACATTCCTCATTAAAGCAATAATTAAAAATTGTATATGGGAAAATTTTCAATAAGCTAATTCTACTTCAAATAAAACGAACAGTTGAGTTTTTCAAAAAAAGTTTGAAATTCAATATCAAGTGAAAGTCAAGATCACAGAGGAATACCAATGTTATGTAGTTTAATAATTTATTAGCCATCATAAACTTTTTATTAATTCATAATTATTGTTTTGGATATATCTCATAAATCATGCTCAAAGAGCGTTGAACTTAAAGAGTGATATCTCATATTGAAATTATTTAATAATCTATTAGGTATCTACATCCAAATTATAAATACAGGAAAGCGTAGAAAATGGGTTTTGATCAACGTAAAATAAAAACTGCATTCTTTATTAACTTCATGTAAAAAATATAAAATTTTTAGCTCATTTCATATACAAAAATTGAAAGCAAAATTTATTCTATACCAACATGCAAAATTTTCAAACTAGTTTGATAGCCTGGGCTGTTCTATAATTGCTTTGCTGTGAGTATAATAAGATTGATTTAGTTTTCTAAAAACTGACGGTAAATAGCGATTGATAGAGAATCTAATCAAATGATTGTTTTCACCAGTTGAAAGCACAAACTATCAACGACCTAACCGAGGTCGAACACATATCAACAAAGGTATTCACAAATCAACACATATCAACGAAGTCACGGAGCATGCTCAGCCTGTTCACGTAAGTCCAGACATTATTTTAAAGGAACTACTTGAAGCTTTCCGCTGACTTTAACCTTTGTTTTAACAAGGTCTGACCTAGAGTATATAAATAATCTTCTGCCTGATTTCCTTCTCGTACCAATGGCATGTATATATGCAACGACCTTTTAAGGGCCTGTATATGGGTATGTATTCATGGCATATTCTGTAAAAAAATTTTATTAAATTTTAGAATATTTTTTTCAAATGCAGGATTTCTTTCTTCCATTGCTTATCAATTGAGTTGTTTTCCACTGATGAGCTTAGCTTGCAGTCATGCAAAAACAATTTTTTTTTGTTCTTTTTATAGATTTTTGGCATACCTAAATTACCACAGGCTAAGGGCTTAGATAGAACATGGCATATCTTATAAGAAAAAAAGGTAGGCTTATAACCAATATTTAAAACGTGGGCTAATTGATCTACTTCTCTGGTTGCTAATCAATGGCGTAATCATAGAAATGGTTATTGAGAAGGATGATTTTAAGATGATTCGCATGAAGCATCCGGTTGTTTTTAATCACGAAGCTATTTATATTCTATACAAAGGATAAGTTTCAATAAAGTTGGAGACAAAGCCGGTTCCTTTTAAGAGTAACTTTTGCCATCTAAAAACTGTCAAACTTTTAAACTCTAAAGTAGTGCTTGCTATTATTTCTCGTTGATTATTTCTTGTTTCTTAGTAATAATTTTACCATCTGTCACTCTTTAGTGACAAGAATTCTAAAGTAAAAGCTCTTTTTCTTTCATATACATGTATAATGGTATCAAAAAACAAGTGAAAACTAACCATTAGTGTGTTCTTTCAGTTTGTCAATCTGGTATTTCTGTTCATCAAGCCTTGTTTGCCGACCTCCTGTGACTTGTCTTAGCTCTCTGATAACTCGGTTTTGGTCTCTTTGGCTCTCTTTCAACTTTTCGATCTCATCACTTTTCTCTATTAACTGAGTGTTCAGTGTTTTTTGACAACTTTCCAAAGCTAAAAGTATTTTGAACAGCAAGTCCAATAAAATATGTTCCTACGCAAATGGTTGATTGATTTTGTCACAATATTGCACATTCAATCCTTCAACCGTAACCCACCAACTGTTAAAATTGGTTTAGTTTATGTGGCAGGTTTAAATGAAATACATGTATCTTAGAATAATAGTAACCTTCAAGTCTGCAGAATGAACTCTTCATCTCCTAAAGTATGAACAACTGGGTTAGTGATGTGTTTGTAGGAACCTGACGGTAAACAGTGACTAATGAAGTTAGTTATTACAATGCTTTCAACAGCTGACATTTGATTTTTGGCATAATGAAATGCATATTTCAACCCAATTATTTAAAAAATATAAAACCCGGATTAAAGAGATAAAAAATATGTTGTAACATAATATTATCATGCGGTTAACTTAATTTGTAACATGTTCTTGTGAAAATTTCTGTGAGCATACACTTCTCACGCCAAATTGCATTGATAAAAAACTGCTACTAAAATACCAGCACAGTTGTTTTTTTCTGAAGGATAAATTTTCACAGTTTTATATATTCAAAATAACAAAGGAACTCTTAAATTATCAACAACTACGTAGATCTGTACAATACAGAGTAACACGAACGAATGCTGACTCTGCAACAGGAAAACAAGAAATTCGTAACAACATAATCTGCCATAAGTTCTCTGCATTAATTTAAAGCTGACATTTTACTTTGTCTTGTCAATTATTTAGGTCAATCAAGCTGGTCAATCAAAACTCGCAACCAATTGACTAGCTGCTGTTAGAATTTTCTAAAAAAGTTTGTTGAATATTGATTGATAAGCGTTCATCAACAGGCTAGCCGCATGAATGTAAAAGATATGCAAAGCTAACATAACTTCCTTGTCGATCCAAAAGCTTCAAATTTTACGGTTGGTGGATGTTGGATTAGTGCTTAATAATAAATTTTTTGTCTATAACCCTTTTGCTACCAAGCGTATGCGATTTGAAATAGATTAGCACACTGAGTCATTTAGTTGCACAATTTAGTCCATCGACATAAATGCAAAAGGCTTTCATAAACGCAAAAGTAAATATTTATTGGTAAACAGAGAAATTTCTCAATGAGTTGATATCTATTGTTTGTAATTAACTCACAAATATCTTATAGCCAGTGATACAATTTGTTCCACTTTCAATTTGTTATTTTATTATTCTAAATACGAAAGCATATTTTGATTCTAAAACTATGTAACACAATATTGCATGAAGATCATTGCACTCATTGATATGTTTGATGTAGTTTAGCAAAAACTTTTATGTGCAATGAAAAAAGAATTATGAGCCTAAATCCATCGAACTCTGAGATTAGAAATGATAACAGTAATGATGCTATTAAATGGTATGCTATAAATCTGTAAACTTAAAAATGATATGATAATAATCTCTCAAATGCTGCAAATATTTAGTTAAAAATAATTGACCTGAAAAAACAATGTTTATAATACATGCAAAAACCAACAGACACTTAAAACTTTGTTTGCATGATTTGCACGGCCAGCCGCAGTTTTGCAACTACAAGCAAAGGTCTTGTAGCTTTCATTTGAATTTAATTCAGCTTCTGACTGTTCAATATTTTTAACCATGCCTTCAGACATCAACTATTTTTCTACACCGCTGAGCTAGTTGATATTAGCATGCAAACGATTTTTCGCGGAGTCAAAACCTTCAGATGTAGCTATTTAGAATACGTATGTTAGGATATAAAAGGAGGAAATATTAACCATGTTTATTAATTGCACATGAGTGCTAAGCACACATTTTAGCTTTAAAATAGTATTGCAAGTCTTAGATGTTATCAAGCTGAACTTTAGTTGTTTTAGCACAAATTTAATACTTAGTAAAATGATTTAAACAGTTCTATCACAACGTCAAACCACAAGGGCTGACATGGGTTTAATGCGATAAGACAAGTTCATTTCTACAATATAGTCAGCTGTGATATGGAAAAAGTTAAAGCACAAACCGAGTGAAATTTGACGAGTATAAATTATGCCTTCTTATAACTTTACCTGGTAATCCTTTTAGAGATTTTAAGGCGTCATTCATGCAAACTTCAAGGATTGCAGCAGCTTTTTGATGACTACGATATTGTGCTTTTTCCAAAGGAGTGTGTCTCATCCAATCTCTAGCTTGCAGTAAAATAATTAGTTGATCTGGTGAAATGAAATCTGCCATACACTTCAATGTTTTCGCGTAACCGCTGTAGGCAGCGTAATGTACTGCTGAACACTGCAGGTTGTCTCGCACTGCCAAGAGATTATACTGTTCTTCATTTGTCAGAAATTCTAGCATATGTTTGACCATCACCGTTTGTCCTTTCAATGCAGCTTCGGCCAATGCTGTAGTGCCTGCTTCATTTTTTACCACCAAAAGTTGGTATCTTCTCTCCAAAGAAAGGAACTCGAGAATACATTTTACAGATTCAGTGTTACCTTCCCAAACAGACTAGTGAAGTACTGTTTGACCTAAACAACGCTCCTCAAGCAGTTCATCGGCAGCTTTTTTAGTCACGAAAACTAGGATTAAGCGAGCGACATCTACATGGTCTCGTAGCAGTGCCACCCATACAACTGTACACCACTCATCGTCTCTAACTTCTTTAATCAGCTTAAAGATAGCGTCGGCCGAGTTATTTTGAAGGGCAACCTGCAATTCAGCTACATTTGGAGCAGCCTTTGCGAGCCCAATATATCGGGTTATCCAGATTTTTAGCCTAGTTGTCATCGTGGTATTTTACTAAAATTATTCATTACAGGTGGGGTTACACAAAGCACACAAACTACTATCTTAACCAACTCAAACAAGCAAAAGTTGTATTTACCTCTGTTGCTACAGAGATTTGGCTAAAACCATAGTGAATAACAAAAAATATCAATTTCTTTGCCAACATTCAAAATGAATAAATCAGATAAAAAGTTATTAACTATTTATATAGTTTTAGTGTATCATGAACTAAATTTCTATACTTTACCTACTTCCAGTTTTGTACTGCATTGAAAAAGTTTTTCATAAATACACCGATGCTTAATTGTTTGGCCAATAGAAAAAGAGCCAAAGAGGCAAGTGAGGAAAAGAGCCCACTTTATATAATTCAGTTCGGAGTCAGTTACTCTCTAATAAGTATTACAGCGTTGTAGTAAATTTGCTGCGTCCAAGCACTTATATAGACAGTGATTGTAAAACTAATACAAGTCAAATTGAAATCTTATACCTCTGAAACTTACCAGCTCTAGTGCTACTGCAACTATGACTTCTGACTACATCTCCATTCAGCAGGTGAATGAAGTGAAATGCATCATTGCTGAAATAACATGACTAGTCAAATTATTCAATTCAAGGAAACTAGCTTATTTGAAGTGCCAAAGTTTTTTATTGATTGATTGTATTGTTATTTTACACCATATTTGTATTGGCTATTCAGCTGAGCTAGTACATGACTCACTGGTTATCTATTTGTTGTATTAGGCTTTAATTCGTATAAAAATTCCAATCATTATGGTAATTTCTATGCTCCCGGACCTTCGGAGCTTTAAAGCACGATAGAATCACCACTCATTTCTAAATTCTAATCATCATGGTAAATTATTTGCTCCTGGACTTTGTAAGCTCTTTATCTCTGTGAAATTGCTAGCAATTCTGTGTTTTCAATAGCAACTGCTAAGATACCAGATTCTTTGAACTCATGCGAGCCTGAGAAAATGTTTTAACGCTTTTTCCTATTTATCAATAATGTTTTGAAAGATGAAGCCTAATAATCTAATGCGTGTTCAAACAAGAAGAGCCAAGAAAATATGAGATGGAAAGTTTTTTAAAAAAAATGGGCTATCTTGACAGCTTCGTTTACGGCAGAAAATATCTATACATCAAAATTTACCAAATGCTGAGTCTGCTTTTCAATAAATTAATTAGAACCAGACTTTTTATAGTAAAGTGTAAAAAGGAGGTATTTAAGAAATATTCAGAAATAAGTTGGTTGATGCGGTGAAGTGGTTGCTAAGTTACCATATATTCTCTGACCATACAAGTCTTAAGCGTTTACTGGATCATAGAGATCACTTGCATAAAAAAGTTACAGCCCAGTTAGTGGACTGGAAAAATTCAGTAAGTTAAATTTTACTCAAACCATGCAAAGTCCGTCATATTCATCATAATTGTTCATGATTTGTATTTGTTGCCTAATAAAATTTTTCCCTTGCTACTATCCTTTGGTTAAGTTTGCATTATGGCAATATCCACAATTTTTAAGTTTTTCTGTTCTATTTTCATTTTAAAAGGTTTTACTGGATCGGTCAGACAACTCCTATGTTTTTCTCATAATTATTTCAGGTATTCACAGCTTTTTAGTAGCAATGGTTGGACAATTCTTATTTTAATTTCTCTAATGACACAGTGAGTGTTTGAATAGCAAAAATTGTTAGTCTGAAGTAGTTGCTGTAGGCTCTTGTGTAGCTGGCTGGTTTGAATAATTCTTAATATTTATCCCTTGCGTTCTTCATTTGTGTTATTTCATCCAGTTTGTCAGTCGTTATGGTTTTCAACTATGATACTTCAAACTAAAATTCATGAAGCTTATTAAAAACTGTAAACTTATCAATGAGACAATTTTTCATCTACCAACGCTAAAACTATCTTTGTTGTATAATGAAAAAAATATAGGATAGGAATGTTTTTGGGTGTATACTAAACTTGAAACTTTACGAAACTGTTTGAGTTATCATTTTTGGTAAGCTGAAGCCAAAGGAGACATGAGTTTTTATCTAATTACTTGATTCATTTAAACTACCTGCAGAGTCTGCCAGATTATTCCATATAATATCGTTCATATTAATATTATAAAGCATATCAGAGTTGTAGCATATTTTTATACGAAACATTATATTTTCTTCATAAAATAATAATTTACTTAGTACCTTAACATTTTCCATGCACAAACTAGAGATGAACTAATAGGAAAATGAATTTTTCTTCTGAAAGTGTTTTTATTTGGTAGGTCTGATGTATTGCTTACAGGTAACGGCCTTGAATCGTAAAACTGCAAAAATAATTGTTTTCTAAAAAGAATGTAGCACCACTACTACTGTTAGCATTAGTATTATGTTTATTATTAGTGCTAGTACCCTGACAGTTCTGCGCCCGTCTGAGATTTTTAAGCCCACATGATAAAGTATGGGCACAATAATTTTAAAACATGGAAGACAAGTGATTTGCATGAGGGTTATGGAAGTGGCCTACCATCCGAAAGTTGTGAGTTCAAATTCCATGCAAAGAATTATTTTTTTCTAGTTTCCTAACAGGGCTTTAAATAAATGGACAGACATGGCTCTTATTATAGTCAAGATTGCTTCACCAACAAATTACCAGTAAATAATAATTCCCTCTTTTCATTCAGGTTATTAAATAGAAACTCGAGTGTTAAATGTAGCCATAAATGGTGTCAGAATTGTGGGTATTGCACGGCAACTAAAATTGTGTCAGAAGTGTGCGTTTTGCACGGCAAATAAAATGGTTTCAGAAGTGTACATAATGCTTAGCAGCTGAAGCAATACAGCTTGTAGTAGGCAACCTTTATTTTGAAACACTGGATACCAAAATGATTTTGTAAATTCTTTAAAAAACAGAATATCAAAAAAATTGTGTTCTTCTCGAGAAAAGAGAGAAATTTGGATTTTTTTTCTCATAATAGTAGGCTACTAGCTCTATTTTGCTATTGCTGATAATATCTTTGTAACATATGACACTAGTGTTAGCTGTTAAAATATTATATCAACATATCAGTAAATATCTTTCATTCCTTAGTCATAAATAAATGTATATTGATATTGAACGACATGATGAAGTAGTATACTACATAAAAAAACACTGCCAATTTTACAGCATCATGAAGTATCCTCATTATTAAATTATTTATTGCTTTATTTTGTTTTATTTTTTTCTTTAATTATTTTTTGGTTCATTTTTTTTTTGCTTTAAATTATTTTTTGCTTTTATTTTTAATTAGTGATTACTATCAATCATATTTTGTGTTTATTATAAGAACTCTTAAGACATTGATTATAACCCCACATTATTATTTCAGTCATAAAGACAGTTTTACTGCTTGAACAACAACTCTAGTTTATGCTAAGGTTAATGTGATATAATAACAAATACGTTTTGGTATGATTTAATACAACTTTGTAAGCAAAACATACATTTACTAAGACTACCACTGCATCTAGCCATGCTCTAGATATAATCTTTTGGCTCTAATATTAAACACTTTAATGATGATGCTTAAATAGAATAATAATTGTAAACGGTTGAAGATTAAAAATATATGTTCAAAAGCTACAAAGAAAAAACTTCAAAACAGTAAAAACCAAGCCAGTTACATAAGCTCATTCAATGGGATGTTCATACAAACTTTCATATTAAACAATATTTGTTAGAAAAGTTTCTGAGCTTGCTTATGTTTTGGCGTGACCATAAAATACATTTTACTTCGGGTTCATTACCAGCAGCAAAAGAGATCACATGAGCAAAACATGACACCTCATCGGTTCCTTTCTTCAGTCGAAGTTGCAAAAAGAACATTATATGTTAGAAGTAAAGCATCCAGACCTTTAGGGAGCGTAGATTAATTTTCAATGTAAAGTTAAGACTGGTTCCATTGGATTCTAATAGAAATAAAAAAGGTTGTGCTCAACTACCCCAAAACAACCTGCAGTAGAAGCTTGAAGCTCGAGTTATCTAATTGGGTATTTTTGTACCCCAAAGTCTAACCGTGACTGTTCTCCCGCAAGAAAAGTTGGGTTTAAAGAACTTATGTTAATGCTCAGAGGAAATATAGACTAATTTCCAGTAACATTAAAAAGGGGCGCCAAAGTTATGGTATTGTCGAGTGCCTATAAACAGCTTTATCAGTAGATTTTTCTACAAAGCTAAACAGTAAGCTTATGCAAAATGACTAAACTCATCAGATATGTAACTATGAAAAAGAGTCGAAAATAATTAATCTGGTTTTTGCATGATTTTTGCATAAATGTTAGCAATTTATTTTACAAAGAAACATGTAAGTTACTAAGCAAAAATTACGCAGTACCAGACTGCCAGCCGTGACACTCCAAAACCTCCCCTTATGTCACCCTTTCTCCACCTGCACGTTTTACCAGAAAACACCGTAGTGCCAGACTACACCAGAAGGGTTAATCACGAGTCACCAAGACTCAGAAAGACTCTTAATAATCCTTTCAACAGCGACAAGCACAGAGTCACAAGCTACGCGAACGGAGCTCGGATTCCCAATCACAACATGGCCGTTTTTGCTCATCCGGTGGCGCATGCCCATGAACCCTTCTGAGCTATCGTTGGGCACCACGTGACTACTAACTCACATTTCCCCCAGCTTTTAAGAAGCTACCAGCTATCCCTCATAGTCATCCAAATACCGGGGACGCCGTCGCTTTCGCTGCGACCGCTTGAGCATTGACGGTTGAAGCTCAGGCTCATCAGGATCTAAATCCCCGGACGGAACCTCAGCAGTCTGAGGCTCACCATCCATGTTGTGAACTTCATCCTCGGCAGTCTGAGGACCGTCCTCCACATCCCCCTCCGAGACCTCAGCCACCTCACAGGGATGCAGCTGAGGCGGTGGGGGAGCAGCAGAACCGCGTAATCTATCTAGATTAGGCCGACCGTCTTCGACCAGTTCACGGTGGCCGTTTTCCCTTCTACGGTCAGTGCCAAACCGCCGTTTGCGGACATCCCTCACATGCCTCGGCATGCCATCCACGAACATGTTGTGCTTTGAAGCGACTCCGGTAATCACTCCCGGTGCCCACTACCTAGTGCACGACGGAGTCGAGGGTTTCACCCACACCTCATCGCCGACAGCAAATTTGCCTTGACTGACCTCATCTAACGCGCGTAGATTGACGTCAAAAGGCACTCGCCATGAATATCGATACAGATTATTCGAGGGTACCGAACCCCCATCTGTACCCTTGCGAGGCATGACATTATACTAAAACGTCGCCTCCTTGGGGCTAATTCTTCCCCACTCGGCAATCCTCTTGATTGCCCGGTGATTCCTCTCAACGATTCCGTTGCCACTTGGGGCGTAAGCAGCACGAAATCTCAGAGAAATCCCCCACTCGTCAGCAAACTGTGCAACAGTTGCTGACCTAAACGCCATGGAATTGTCCATTAACAATTCGTCACACGGCCCTCGCTCAATTACGATCGTGCGTAACTGAGCCACGATGTGCGCTGCTGTCTCACTTGGCAAGCGTCGCCAGATAGCGAAACGTGATGGCCCGCAATCAACCATGGAGAGGAACACCTGGCTGCCATAGTGAGTCACGTCTATGGCCACCCGGCACCAGTTCCCCTCGACAGCCAAGCTGCCTGTTTCCACGAGGTTCTCACCTCTCGGAGCCGGGTCAACGCACTGACAGGCCTCACAGCCAGCCAGCTCGCGTTTGACCCGCTCCCGTGTCAAGTCACTGTGTACTTGCTGAGCAAAGTACAGTGTTCTCTTAACACCCAGTTGGTGAGGCAAATGAGCCGCCCACACAGCATCCCCGAAGGTCTTGCCGGTGAAGATGGCAGCAGCCATGCTCTCGGCCTCACCTCCACTCATCCCACGATGCCCAAGCCACTTCTTGGGCACCCTCGTCATTCTATCCGCCTTGTTCTCCACAGTAGGTACAAGACGCATAGTGACCGATAAGCCGTACTCGGTGATCGTATCACGCATCTCTGCAGCACTTTTCGTGCGAACACGATTGCGCCCGTCAATTGTATTTGACATCCAATTGACAACTGTGAGAGAGTCAACCGCCAAGGTGAAGGTCTTGAACACCCACGCGATAGCCAGGTTAACACCTCGTCCCACAGCTTCCAACTCGGCAACACTGATGTGTGAATGGTCTGACTCGTTCCTCAGCCACGACGCATCCTCAACAATGCTGCCATCAACCTCAACTGTCACACCGAGACCCAGAGAGCTAGCATCTGTCCACACAACGACCGAACCCTTCGGTCTTACGTGCCACGGACCTCTAACAGGGTCTTCCTGACATACCCTTGTGTAAAGCTCACTCAAGTCCCCCTGATGTTATGGGACCCCTCATAAGCCTGGCTTACACGGTTTCCATATGAGAGGATGCAGCGCCCCGAGTTGCATCCTCATCGCCAAAATAGCTTGTACGTTACTAAGCAAAAATTACGCAGTACCAGACTGCCAGCTGTGACACTCCAAAACCTCTCCTTATGTCACCCTTACTCCACCTGCACGTTTTACCGGAAAACACTGTAGTGCCAGACTACACCAGTAGGGTTACTCACGAGTCACCAAGACTCAGAAAGACTCTTAATAATCCTTTCAACACGCGACAAGCACAGAGTCACAAGCTACGCGAACGGAGCTCGGATTCCCAATCACAACATGGCCGTTTTTGCTCGTCCGGGGGCGCATGCCCACGAACCCTTCTGAGCTATCGTCGGGCACCACCTCACTACTAACTCACATGCTAAATAAACATGCTAAAATATTTTTTATTTTGCTTGTGAAAACATGAAAAACGAAGAAATTCTATTTGTGCTAAAATAATATACATGTACTTTGTACATTGCTCTGCTAGACAACAAATTTGTTATTTTCAAAAACTATTTTTCAAAATTTAGCATTTTGCATTATATTATCAACTAAACAAGAATTGTTTCACAGCATTGGATAGTCACGAAGTGACCTAAAAATAGCATGAATGATCTAATCTGGAACTCGCTACTAAATAATGATATCTTAAAAAAAACCGCATGGAGACAATTCTCAATAGAAACCATTTAGATCAGTAAGATAGAAACACTGCTATAAAATGTATTTTTAGACTTTATCAAGTTGGTGTTGTATATGCAGATGTCTCTTGTGCATCTGACTATGTAACAGGAACTTGGGCTAAGAAAGCCAGATAGGCTTTGGGAGGCAAAGCCTCTCACACAGGCTGACAGGATTATGTAGCTTTTTTAGCTTAACAACAAAGCCAAGAAATAGCTGGCTAGATGTGGAGAAGGGTGTATAAGAGAGCATTCTTTTTCCTGCTACAAGAAAGTGAAGATGTGGTGAGTGAATACACATAAGTTGGATGCAAATAAAAGTTTTCATGCTTGCTGTTAATTAACCATAAAAAAGATCACCCACTTGATTTCATGTCGCTGGTGCAAATATTGGCTACACTTTACTGCTTCTACAGCAAATCTTTCAACAAGATAGGTTTCAAACTATCAAGGTTTAACAAAAAAACATCTAATCTCTTCTTATACTCGTAATTCTAATCTTTGCCTCCATGTACATAAAAAAATTATTTCATTATCCTTGGTAACCCAAGTGAGTGGTAATTTATACTCAATAATTGGTATCTTACAAAAATTTTTAGAGCTTGAGCAGTCGCTTCTAAAATCTTAAGTGATTCAAATAGTGCACATTTCTGAAACTCACTTGTGTTGACTGTTGTCGGTATTTGGGCAAGCAACATTTGATGTGTCGGTGTTATAGCACCTAATACTCGAATATCTACTCAATATGCAGTTTTTTTAAGATATGCCAGCGCTTATCAAACTCCTTTCCAAGTCAGCTATATTTCTTTACTTTTTCATTTTCATTGTTAGATATGTTGTAGCTATTGGGTACTAATTATATTTATTTGAGTATTTTCTCTCTATACCTGTCGACAGCCACCATATCTACTGGTTTACCAATATGTGCTTGCCAGTCCGAATGTAGAACTCCCAAAAAAGTTTAGCAGAATCATTGTCATTGACATTTTATGAGCTTCTCACCGGTGTTGAGGTTTATTGTGTCTATACTGTTTGCATAAGCTTCAGTTCACTGCAAGGACTACAAGATTATGCTGCTTGGTGTGTTCATCGCTTGCTAGCTGCTTGTAAACAATGATAAAATGTTAAATCACTGTGCAGTACCCAAATTAAAATCCATTCATGTGAGTTACACCTGTGCTTATAGTGGTCTAGTTGAGATCACTTGCTACGGATTTGTCAGCTTAGAACATTTTGACACGTAAATAATTTATTCATTTGTTTTGGAATAAAATCAGGAGCTGCAGCATAAAACTTGCAATTAAACTTAATGTATCATTTAGATGCATTCCCTAAACAACCTCAAGTTGTTTCCTTGTTTTTATTGTTTGGGTTAGTCTTCTGTCAATGACCAAGGTTTCAATCAACATTTTACCAGAATGTTTATAAAATACTGATATTGTTTCAATTTTGTCATGATTGTCAAAATAGGCTGATTGTAACATATCGCATTTACTTATTAATAGCCAATAGGTGTACAAAATTTACATGTACTTTAACCAACTGATGCAACAAATGTCTGTACAAAAGTTGTGTGCGTATGTTATTTTCTCACCAAGTTTACTAATAAGTCATTTCTAGTTGAGTATATTTAACTAAAATAAGCTGATTAAACCTTGAAATGAAACTTTTTAACCAGTGGTTGTGTAGTTCTTGTATAACAATTGTTAATCATATTAAACTTTAAAATGAACAAAAAATGTCACAAACAGGTTAAAAGTTGAGATGGTATGATAGATTCCAACAAAACTTACAAATATATCCCGACTAACTGAATGTTCGACATTAAAAAAAAGATTTTGTACGAAAAAATTACCTTAATGAAAATATACGACATTTGCCATTCTAGCTTTTAAATGAAGGTGTTATGTTTATTTAACTGTACTGCATTCGTTTATGTGCCATTCATACACTGTAAAAAAAATCTATGCAGTATTCAATCACCTCAGATGGTCATTTTTCAATGCACCTGAAAAACTACACACTCGAAAATTATGCAATGTCCATGCGCTATTCATTCAATAAAAACACACCTCTATTCATCGTTTTATGCGATGTGCAACTAAAAATTAACGCACTGCTGATGGTCATTTTTCAAGGCAATTTCTATTCACACTGTGCATTAATCATAAAACCAAAATATGTACGCACTTAGCGTTTAAAAATTGCAGTTTTTAAACATTGACTGAGTTTTCTATACGAAGACGATTTTCACACGCTGAGTGCATTTAGCATTGCAACCTGGTTTTACACGCTTGGCGCATTATATTTTAGGGTCAAATTTGAACGCAGCAAGTGTTTACAAGTTTAATCACTTTACAAACAGCTCTGCGTTTTTTTCAGCCAAGGATATTTTTAAACAGCGAGTATATATAATTTATTATTAACATTTAATAAAAGCACTAAATAACTCGAAAAACACACACAGCATTTAATAAAAGCACTAAATAACTCGAAAAACACACACACCATTTAATAAAAGCACTAAATAACTCGAAAAACACACAGCATCTGTTTGATCAAGATCGATTTAGAATAATAATTAAAAAAAACTATCTACAATAATATAAAAGAGAGCACGATTCCATAAAATCCATTGAGTAAGCCCAAACCCCAAATCACGTAAATAATTCGCTCTAAAAGTGGTGTCACTTTGGCATACTGGATTGGAAAGGTTACTATTTCGTGTGAATTGTGTTCTATGAATTTTGTTGTTATGTTTTAGACTTATAGCGTTCCAGGCTTTGCCGGCACTTGCTTTTCTTCGCCTACTCATCGTCGGCTCGGCTTTCCTGCAAAAGAGAAAAAAAATGTTTCTATGATTTATGATAATTCCAACATGAAAAATAAACGTTAAAAATAAGACTAGGAAGACGGCAAAAAGCTCGACCAATGAGTTTAGGATATGAGTGTTCTCGGAAATTTTAGTTTCAATGATTTTACAACTGGTTGAAATCGTTTTTTGCGCCAAAAGTTACATTTTGGAGTTCTCTTCTCATGAATTATATGATAAATTGCTACCATAGAAATTCATTCGAATCCTACTTAGTTTTTCGACAGATATAAAACTAGCATAGCTGAGTCATTAGGTACTCACCCGCTTCATTTTTTCCATAAATTTGTCGACAGACAAATACTTGCTTCCCTTTCTCACGGTGCTGGAGCCCAAGAAGGTAAACTCCAGCAGCTGGCCAAACTTCTTGGCGTCGCCAAACTCGATGTCCCCAATGTAAAATACTGCCAGAAGTTTTAGCAGGACGAGAGGGTCCTCACTAACGCTTAACTTTTCCCCATCCACACAGAGTTTCCCAAATTTGAGGTGGGGAAGAGAATGGCTTACCTAAAACAGTAAAAAGTAAGTCAGATTGGAGCCGAAACCAGTCCAGCCAATTTATGACGTCAACAACATGCCTATAGAAACATCCTAATAACCTCTAACACGCTGAGTTGGAGTTGCGAACCCATAGCCGGGCTAATGTATGACGTCAACAACATTCCTATAGAAACATCCTAATAACCTCTAACACGCTGAGTTGGAGTTGCGAACCCATAGACGGGCTAATGTATGACGTTAACAACATTCCTATAGAAACATCCTAATAACCTCTAACACGCTAAGTTGGAGTTGCGAACCAATAGACGGGCTAATGTATGACGTTAACAACATTCCTATAGAAACATCCTAATAACCTCTAACACGCTAAGTTGGAGTTGCGAACCCATAGACGGGCTAATGTATGACGTTAACAACATTCCTATAGAAACATCCTAATAACCTCTAACACGCTAAGTTGGAGTTGCGAACCAATAGACGGGCTAATGTATGACGTTAACAACATTCCTATAGAAACATCCTAATAACCTCTAACACGCTGAGTTGGAGTTGCGAACCAATAGTCAGCCTAATTTATGACGTTAACAACATTCCTGTATAAACATCCTAATAACCTCTAACACGCTAAGTTGGAGTTGCGAACCAATAGTCAGCCTAATGTATGACGTTAATAAGTTACCGAACTAAGAAATCCACTCACTTTGTGTTCGGGTGTTTCGGCCAGCATCTTTTTGTCTCCAAGGCGCTTTCCAATCACGATCACCAGTTTCTCAAATCCAGAATCATTCGCTGCAAACAAAGTATTTTTGTTATATTTAAACTTTTTTTGACTACACACTACCAGGTAAGACCTCCAACAATAGAGACTAGTTCTTGTTTAAGCTGCTGCACATGTAAAGCATTGGAATGGAAAATAGGGTGAGACAAACTCCGTAGATTACTATTATCGTGAGGTAAAAAGCCAGTAATACTGACTAAAATCATGGGCACCCGACTCCGACTTATATCATTTTGGCGGTTGATATTATTTTGATAATTGAGCCGTTGCTAGCGCATAAAGTAACATATTGTTCTGCAAAGAAAGTACGTAAATTTGAAGATAATAAATACACTTACGATTAGTCTCTTTTGGACATGCAGCCATGAACAAATCCTCTGCTCGCTTTCCCAACGCGTCCAAATCCAAGTCCCGATTCAGAAGGAGCTCAAGCTCAGGTATAAGCTAACAAGCAATAAAAAAATAAGCAACTTCAAAATATCGACGCTAATTTGAAAGAAGAAGACATTTTAGCAAGCGAGAAATAAAGTACAAACATTTATCTTCAATATTCTTCCTGTAGCAAATCTATAGAATTCAAGAAATATCGACATTCAGTCGACTTGCCCGTAAATAAAAACTAGTTATGACCCTCAATGAACCACTTTACTGCTCTTACATGAAGTAATTCTAAGCCCTCAACGATATAGACCTTTAACAAACTTAATACGAGTTGACAATATTATTTATATAATCAAAAAACTTTGGTGGTGAATTTTTAAAAGCTGTGGTCAGATAGATGTCCAGTCAGAAACACATATCTGACCTGACCACAACGCCGAAATTTTTTTAGAAATTCAATTATGCTGAAGCCTACTTAGATAGTAATAATTACAATGTAAAAACCTAAACGCATAGGGTCAGATGAATGAAATCGAAGCTAGAAATGTGAGTTGTCTTATATGTGTAGTTTAAACGATGGATAACTAGCAGGCATGTGATTTCCAAAATTCATTTTAGCTTGCTGACGGAAGTCGTTGACAAAGTACTTTGAGCAAAAGCCCGAGGCAGCATTTCAATCATAAAATTATGAAATAAATGTGTTTATATACTGAAGTGGATAGATAAAAATACCACCTAAGGTATACTTAAATGGTGAAGGCAATGAATAGCGTACAGTAAGCCAGCGTTCGGAGCTAATACAAAATAGCTTAAAATAAACTTTTTAGCTTATGAATCACATCCCTGACTGTGATTTGCCATAATTTGCCTGTATAATGCTAGAGGTGCAGGATTATCTCTTTGCCGGAAAACACGGCAAGGCTGTCGTGTTTTCCGGCTAACCCTCTCCCTATTCCACCTTAGATTAAACACTGTCCTACCAGCAGGAATATGTTACAAGCCCAAACTACAATTTTATAGAAAACACATACTAACAATAATGGTTTATGCACATGGGCAAGTTGGAGTGGAATACATAATAGTAAAACAATACCTTACTCTTTCTTGAAATTTATTCCTTTGATTTTGGGCCCAAACATATTTATTTTTAAAAAATAGCCAACAAATCTAGACTTCATAACTTTTTGCTCATAAATTTTCAGAAATTGCTTATTACTAAGAAAACAGGCTAGGAATTCTGACTTAGAGAAGGTATGCCATACATTTTCAGTGAAAACATAGTTCAAAGTCTATGCCAAAGACATATTTGGGAGTAGAGTGCTGAAGATTTTTTAGAAGACCATAAAGTTATCCTCTGATTATGGAGAAGAAAACTCCTAATAGATAGGCAGTAAGTCTGCTCAGTGGTAGGATTACGTTCAATGCTGCGCCAGAATAGTGCTAAATAAAAACTTGGCAATCGTTTAATCCAGTGGCCAGATAGGACAGGCAACTGCCGAAATTGACCATAATCCGGCAAGTCATCCATCGTTTAAACTATAAATTACTGTGCACATATTATAAATTCCCTCCATAGAGAGAAACTAACTGGAATTTTCCCCTTGCAATGAATTTCAGTTCAACTCGGTCTCCAATAATATATAACATTTAAAGTTTCAGTTAATCCCAAGACTAAGACATTATTCTTTGAGAAACTATAAAGAGTGACGAGTCTAGTCAAGTTTATTTAAAATTGTGCTTTGGAAGTAGGTAGCCATCTTCAGCTCATGCAAATTGGTATTCGGTGCAGGTTGTATTGCAAAGACTTCGCTTGTAGCTTTTTAATATCAATCCACTAAAACACTACGTGAGACCTGGGCTCAAAATAGGATACTGGGAGAATGGGCAAAATTTTGAAAGTTCATGTTATTTTGGAGAGTAATACTTACAAAAGCCTCCTGTCCATAAATTGGCCACTCAACAACCATGCCACTCCAACCATCTTTCATGTTCTTAAAAGCCTCTTTCCTAATAGACAATGATGGACGAAGCATCTCCTTTACCGCACTCTGCAATATGAAGACTGATTATAGAGTTCTTATAGTTTACTGTGGTTAAAGTTAGGGCATCATCAACGAAAACTACAAATTTTATTCAACTTGCTATAAAGGGTGAAAAGTTACCATAAAAATTTCAACAATAATCAAGTTTAGCCGTGCCATCAGGGAGTATATAACTGGTTACATAATAGATTGTTAGAAAAATGTCCACCTTTTCAAAGAAGTGGAACCCTAAAAGCCGTGACACTGACACTCCATGCCTCATTATAATATTATTCGAAACGCGACTGTCAGTGAATGCTGCCATTAGAAATATAAGCAAATCTTTAATTTAGAAGCGATTTTGGCGGCGACAAAGTGGAGCCCGATCATTAGCAACAATGATGTATAACAAGAATGGTAATACCACAACAAAAATTACTTGAAACATTTAGCGGATGAAACAAAAGGCGCTCGAAAGGCTGTTGCATAATCAAGACTCCCTCATATATTTTAAAAACACAATAAAGCAAGCTGCACACACCTAAGAGATCTACTGAAAGCAACACAAGATGTTGGTTATAAATTAGTACCACTAGCCTAGATCAAATTTGTGATCCTCATTGTCTGCGTTGGAGTTGCACCCACTATAAGCGGCTACTTCGATCTTATTTTATAGTGGGGGTAACTCCAACGCAGACAATGAGGATCACAAATTTTTATCTACCGCTAGCCCCTGATACTCTTATTGAGTAAACTATGCTACCTTACCTGTGGAATTGTGTCAAGATTTTGAACCCGCAAATTCCTCTTTTCCTTGCTCGGAGAAACCACTAGTGCCTCTGCCCTCACCACTATATCCCTGTAAGAAATTAAAAGATGAAAATTATGGCTACAGAAGACAAAGTGTTTGTCGCATTTTTATGAGTTATATGAGTAGAAATCTTATGAAACATTGAGATGTCTATTTGTCCTTGCAAAGGGAGGGGGATGTGCGGATAATAGATTACAATGATTCACTTCAAACAAAGATCAAAAGCATAACATACATAAAAAACATATTATAATGCTTATAACATACATAAACATACAATATTATAATGCTTATCATCAAAACCTAAGACGTCAATATAAATTGCGATTCTGATTGACTATTCATCTCAAACGGTAAATTTTAAATTATTTTTATGACGTCAACAATAAAGAGGAGAATTAACAAGTAAAATACGAACCCGGTGACCGAAGCAGCAGGTTCTTGATCGAGTTTTTGTTTTTTCGCATAGTAGCTTCTTTTGTTTCTTACGCTGCAAGATAACTGTCTTTTGAAAACCTTCTACAAGCAAAGAATGTAGATCCTGATAAACTATAGATGCGCAAAAAAATAGTATGATTACAAAACTAAAAAGGGAGTATAAAAATATCATATGTGTATAGATTAGCTAGCATGAAAACCAGAGAGAGTTGCTCAGTTCTAGTCCATCAGACAGAATATTTTCCAATCATCTTGAAACAAATTTAAAGTTTACCCAGCTTTGGACTCTTGCAATGGTGGTTATGCAAATCAACGCTAGATTACACTGGCTCATAGCGTTTACTATGATAGTAAAAAAATAAAGCTAACCCTTCATTCCTAATATAAAGCTGAAATGAAGCTATGCCTCCCCAAACAACAATTAGAAGCTCAATCATTTCAGTTTCAGTTGCATAAATATCAACGGAAGGGCTTACATTTTCTGGATCACTTATTACACTTCTCATAATAAATATGAAAATATCACTCAATAGCCCATATTAACATTCATAGTGAATGCATGAAAATAAATGACAGAGTAGACAACTCCGACAGGTATTTAACAAGCATTAGGTATCTCTCTCCCTCCCTGAGAGGGTCAAATGCTTAGAAAATTTCTACATACACGAAATAACCCTTGATGGATAACGGATATGATGTAA